>NW_027039993.1:0-15819 GCF_034236695.1 Oncorhynchus nerka
TATATAGTGCACTACTATAGAACAGAGTCCTACTCCCTATATAGTGCACTACTATAGAACAGAGTCCTACTCCCGTGGATTCCTATATAGTGCACTACTATAGAACAGAGTCCTACTCCCTATATAGTGCACTACTATAGAACAGAGTCCTACTCCCTATATAGTGCACTACTATAGAACAGAGTCCTACTCCCTATATAGTGCACTACTATAGAACAGAGTCCTACTCCCTGGGATTCCTATAGTTCACTACTATAGAACAGAGTCCTACTCCTATATAGTGCACTACTATAGAACAGAGTCCTACTCCTATATAGTGCACTACTATAGAACAGAGTCCTACTCCCCGTGGGATTCCCTATATAGTGCACTACTATAGAACAGAGTCCTACTCCCTATATAGTGCACTACTATAGAACAGAGTCCTACCCCCTATATAGTGCACTACTATAGAACAGAGTCCTACTCCCCGTGGGATTCCCTATATAGTTCACTACTATAGAACAGAGTCCTACTCCCCGTGGGATTCCCTATATAGTGCACTACTATAGAACAGAGTCCTACTCCCTATATAGTGCACTACTATAGAACAGAGTTCTACTCCCTATATAGTGCACTACTATAGAACAGAGTCCTACCCCCTATATAGTGCACTACTATAGAACAGAGTCCTACTCCCTATATAGTGCACTACTATAGAACAGAGTCCTACTCCCCGTGGGATTCCCTATATAGTGCACTACTATAGAACAGAGTCCTACTCCCTATATAGTGCACTACTATAGAACAGAGTCCTACCCCCTATATAGTGCACTACTATAGAACAGAGTCCTACCCCCTATATAGTGCACTACTATAGAACAGAGTTCTACTCCCTATATAGTGCACTACTATAGAACAGAGTCCTTACCCCGTGGGAGTCCTACCCCCTATATAGTGCACTACTATAGAGACAGAGTTCTGCTCACTATATAGTGCACTAGAGGTCCTACTCCGTGGGATTCCTATAGTGCACTGCTATAGAACGAGTCCTACTCTATATAGTGCACTACTATAGAACAGAGTCCTACTCCTATATAGTGCACTACTATAGAACAGAGTCCTACTCCTATAGTGCACTACTATAGAACAGAGTCCTACTCCCTATATAGTGCACTACTATATAACAGAGTTCTACTCCTATATAGTGCACTACTATAGAACAGAGTCCCTACTCCCTACTATGGGATTCCTATCTATGGTGCATTGCTACTATAGAACAGTCTCCTACCCCTATATAGTGCTACTATAGAACCCCGAGTCCTACTATAGACCAGGGCCCGTGGGATTCCTATAGAACTACTATGAGTCCTACTGCCTATATAGTGCACTCTCTGTAAGAACAGGTCCTGCTCCTATATAGTTCACTACTATAGAGACAGAGTCCTACTCCTATATGGTGCACTACTGTAGAACCAGATCTACTCTATATAGTGCACTACTATAGAGACAGAGTCCTACCCTATATAGTGCGCTACTATAGAACAGAGTCCTACTCCCCGTGGGATTCCTATATAGTGCTACTATAGAACAGAGTCCTACCCCTATATAGTGCACTACTATAGAAACAGAGTCCTACTCCCTATATGGTGCACTACTATAGGACAGAGTCCTACCCCTATATAGTGCACTACTATAGAGACAGAGTCCTACTCGTGGAATTCCTATCAGTTCACTACTATAGAACAGTTCCTACTCCTATATAGTGCACTTTTCACATAGAACAGAGTCCTACTCCCTATATAGTGCACTACTATAGAACAGAGTCCTACTCCCCGTGGGATTCCTATATAGTGCACTACTATAGAACAGAGTCCTACCCTATAGTTCTATAGAACTCCTACTCTATATGAGTGCACTACTATAGAACAGAGTCCTACTCCCGTGGGATTCCTATAGTGCACTACTATAGAACAGAGTCCTACTCTCTATATAGTGTACTGTATAGAACAAGAGTTCTACCCCTATATAGTGCACTACTATAGAACAGAGTCCTACCCCTATATGGTGCACTACTATAGAACAGAGTCCTACTCCCATATAGTGCACTGCTATGGAACAGAGTCCTACTTCCCGTGATTCCCTATATAGTGCACTGCTATAGAACAGAGTCCTATTACCTATATAATGCATTACTTTAGACCAGGGTCCCCAGGGGATTCGCTATATAGTGCACTACTATAGAACAGAGTCCTACTTCCTATATAGTGCACTACTATAGAACAGAGTCCTACTCCTATATAGTGCTACTATAGAACAGAGTCCTACTCCTATATAGTGCACTACTATAGAACAGAGTCCTACTCCCCGTGGGATTCCTATATAGTGCACTACTATAGAACAGAGTCCTGCATTCTATATAGTGCACTACTATAGAACAGAGTCCTACCCCTATAGTGCACTACTATAGAACAGAGTCCTACTCCCGTGGGATTCCCTATGGTGCACTACTATAGAACAGAGTCCTACTCCCCGTGGGGATTCCCTATATAGTGCACTACTATAGAACAGAGTCCTACTTCCCTGGTGCTACTATAGAACAGAGTCCTACCCCTATCTGGTGCTACTTCTTATGAACAGGAGTCCTACTCTATCAGTTCCTATATGGTTCACTACAGAGTCCTACTGCCTATATAGTGCACTACTATAGAACAGAGTCCTACTCCCCCGTGTGGGATTCCTAATTACTACTATAGAACAGAGTCCTACTCCCCGTGGGATTCCCTATATAGTGCACTACTATAGAACAGAGTCCTACATCCCTATATGGTGCACTACTATAGAACAGAGTCCTACCCTATATAGTGCACCCATAGAACAGAGTCCTACCCCTATATAGTGCACTACTATAGAACAGAGTCCTACTCCCGTGGGATTCCCTATATAGTTCACTACTATAGAACAGAGTCCTACTCCCCCTATATAGTGCTACTATAGAACAGAGTCCTACTCTATATAGCACTACTATAGAACAGAGTCCTGCCCCTGGGATTCCTATATAGTGCACTACTATAGAACAGAGTCCTACTCCCTAGTGCACTACTATAGAACAGAGTCCTACCCTATATAGTGCACTACTATACAGGAGTCTACTCCTATATAGTGCACTACTATAGAACAGAGTCCTTACTCCCGTGGGATTCCTATGGTGCGCTACTATAGAACAGATTCTACCTATAGTGCACTACTATAGAACAGAGTCCTACTCTATATAGTGCACTACTATAGAACAGAGTCCTACTCCCTATATATGCACTACTATGAACAGAGTCCTACTCCTATATAGTGCACCACTATAGAACAGAGTCCTACTCCCTGGGATTCCTATATAAGTGCTATTCCCCTATATAATGTTGCTACAGACCAGGGTCCTGGGATTCCTATATAGTGCACTACTATAGGAGTCTACTCCCCTATAGTGCACTACTATAGAACAGAGTCCTACTCTATATAGTGCACTGCTATGGGACAGAGTCCTACTGCCTATATTGCACTACTATGGAACAGAGTCCTACTCCCCGTGGGATTCCTATATAGCACTACTATAGAACAGAGTCTACTCCTATATAGTGCACTACTATAGAAACAGAGAGTCCTACCCCTATAGTGCTACTATGGAACAGAGTCTACTCCCCGTGGGATTCCTATATAGTTCACTACTATAGAACAGAGTCCTACTCCCCGTGGGTTCCCTATATAGTGCACTACTATAGAACAGAGTCCTACTCCTATATAGTTTCACTACTATAGTTCTACTACTATAGTGCACTACTATAGAGACAGAGTCCTACTCCCCTATATAGTAGTACTATAGAACAGAGTCCTACTCCTATATAGTGCACTACTATAGAACAGAGTCCTACTCCCTGGGATTCCTATATAGTTCCTACTATATAGTGCACTACTTATGGAACTATGAGTCCTACTCCTATAGTGCACTACTATAGAACCAGAGTCCCTACCCTATATAGTGCACTACTATAGAACAGAGTCCCTGCCTATATAGTGCACTACTATAGAACAGAGTCCTGCTCAGTAGTTCCCTATGGTGCACTGCTATAGAACAGAGTCCTACCTCTATATAGTGCACTACTATAGAACAGAGTCCCACTACTATGGGAGCAGAGGATTCCCTATATAGTGCACTACTATAGAACAGAGTTCTACTCCCTATATAGTGCACTACTATAGAACAGAGTCCTACTCCCTATATAGTGCACTACTATAGAAGCTCAGAGTCCTACCCCTATATAGTGCACTACTATAGAACAGAGTCCTACTCCCTATATAGTGCACTCCTATATAGTGCACTACTATAGAACAGAGTCCTACTGGGATTCCTATATAGTGCACCTATAGAACAGGGCCCCGTGGGTTCCTATATAGTACTACTATAGAGACAGAGTCCTACTCCCTGGGATTCCTATATGGTGCACTACTATAGAACAGAGTCCTACTCCTATATAGTGCACTGCTATGAGAACAGAGTCCTACCCCTATATAGTGCTACTATAGAACAGAGTCCTACTCCTATGTAATTTTTCTAGAACAGAGTCCTACTCCCCGTGGGATTCCTATATAGTGCACTACTATAGAACAGAGTCCTACTCCCTATATAGTGCACTACTATAGAACAGAGTCCTACTCCTATATAGTGCACTACTATGGAACAGAGTCCTACCCCTATATAGTGCACTACTATAGAACAGAGTCCTACTCCCCGTGGATTCCTATATAGTTCACTGCTATAGAACAGAGTCCTACTCCCCTGCACTACTATAATAGATCTATAGTGCAATACTATGGAACAGAGTCCTACTCCCGTGGGATTCCATATAGTGCACTACTATAGAACAGAGTTCTACTCTATATATAGTGCACTACTATAGAACAGAGTCCTACCCCTATATAGTGCACTACTATAGAACAGAGTCCTACTCCCTATATAGTGCACTACTATAGAACAGAGTCCTACTCCTGGGATTCCTATAGTGCTACTATAGAACAGAGTTCTACTCCTATATAGTGCAATTACTATAGAACAGAGTCCTACTCCTGGGATTCCCTATATAGTGCACTACTATAGAACAGAGTCCTACTCCTATATAGTGCCTACTATGGAACAGAGTTCCCTATATAGTGCACTACTATAGAACAGAGTCCTACTCCCTGGGATTCCTATATAGTGCACTACTATAGAACAGAGTCCTATTACCTATATAATGCATACTTAGACCAGGTCCCGTACTCCCTATATAGTGCACTACTATAGAACAGAGTCCCTCCCTTTCCTATATAGTGCACTACTATAGAACAGAGTCCTACTCCGTGCAGTTCCTATGGTGCCTACTTTATGAAAAATATACACTACTATAGAACAGAGTCCTACTCCGTGGGATTCCTATATAGTGCACTACTATAGAACAGAGTCCTACTCCCTATATATAGTGCACTACTATAGAACAGAGTCCTACTCTATATAGTGCACTGCTATAGAACAGAGTCCTACTCCCAGTATATAGTGCACTACTATAGAACAGAGTCCTACTCTACCGTGGGATTCCTATATAGTGCACTACTATAGAACAGAGTCCTACTCCTATATAGTGCACTACTATAGAACCCTACCCTATATAGTGCACTACTATGGAACAGAGTCCTACTCCCTATATAGTGCACTACTATAGAACAGAGTCCTACTCCCTATATAGTGCACTACTATAGAACAGAGTCCTACTCCTATATGGTGCACTACTATAGACCAGAGCCCTACTTCTATATAGTGCACTACTATAGGACAGAGTCCCCCGTGGGATTCTATATAGTGCACTACTATAGAACAGAGTCCTACTCCCCGTGCACTACTATCAGAGTCCTACTCCTATATATAGTGCTACTGTAGAACAGAGTCCTACTCCCTATATAGTGCACTACTATAGAACAGAGTCCTACTCCCCGTGGGATTCCCTATATAGTGCACTACTATAGAACAGAGTCCTACTCCCTATATAGTGCACTACTATAGAACAGAGTCCTACTCCCTATATAGTGCACTACTATAGAACAGAGTCCTACTCCCCGTGGGATTCCCTATATAGTGCACTACTATAGAACAGAGTCCTACTCCCTATATAGTGCACTACTATAGAACAGAGTCCTACTCCCTGGGATTCCCTATAGTGCACTACTATAGAACAGAGTCCCGTGGGATACTATAACAGAGTCCTACTCCCGTGGGATTTCCTATATAGTGCACTACTATAGAACAGAGTCCTACTCCGTGGGATTCCTATAGTGCTGCTATAGAACAGAGTCCTACTCCTATATAGTGCACTACTATGAGACAGGAGTCCCTACTCCCTATGTTGCACTACTATAGAACAGAGTCCTATCCTTGGGATTCCTATATAGTGCACTGCTATAGAGACAGAGTCCTACCCCTATATAATGCACTACTTTAGACCAGGGCCCCGTGGGATTCCCTATATAGTGCACTACTATAGAACAGAGTCCTACTCCCCGTATATAGTGCACTACTATAGAACAGAGTCCTACTCCCCGTGGGATTCCTATAGTGCAATTACTATGAAACAGAGTCCTACTCTATATAGTGCTACTATAGAACAGAGTCCTACCCCTATATAGTGCACTACTATGAGACAGAGTCCTACTCCCCGTGGGATTCCCTATATAGTTCACTACTATAGAACAGAGTCCTACTCCCTATATAGTGCACTACTATAGAACAGAGTCCTACTCCCTATATGGTGCACTACTATAGAACAGAGTCCTACTCTATATAGTGCACTACTATAGAACAGAGTCCTACTCCCGTGGGATTCCTATATAGTTCACTACTATAGAACAGAGTCCTACTCTATATAGTGCACTACTATAGAACAGAGTCCTACTCCCTATATAGTGCACTACTATAGAACAGAGTCCTACCCCTATAGTGCACTACTATAGAACAGAGTCCTACTCGTGGGATTCCTATATAGTTCACTACTATAGAACAGAGTCCTACTCCTATATAGTGCACTACTATAGAACAGAGTCCTACTCCCTATATAGTGCACTACTATAGAACAGAGTCCTACTCCCTTCCCTATAGTGCACTACTATAGAACAGAGTTCTACTCCCTATATAGTGCACTACTAGAGGAGTCCTACCCCCTATATAGTGCACTACTATAGAACAGAGTCCTACTCCTATATAGTGCACTACTATAGAACAGAGTCCTACTCCCGTGGGATTCCTATATAGTGCACTGCTATAGAACAGAGTTCTACCCCCTATAGTGCACTACTATAGAACAGAGTCCTACTCCCCGTGGGATTCCCTAGTGCACTACTATAGAACAGAGTCCCACTCTCTATATAGTGCCTATAGAACAGATTCCTATATAGTGCTACTATGGAACAGAGTCCTACTCCTATATAGTGCACTACTATAGAACAGAGTCCTACTCCCCGTGGGATTCCTATATAGTGCACTACTATAGAACAGAGTCCCTACTCCTATATAGTGCACTACTATAGAACAGAGTCCTACATATAGTGCACTACTATAGAACAGAGTCCTACTCCCTATATAGTGCACTACTATAGAACAGAGTCCTACTCCCCGTGGGATTCCCTATATAGTGCACTACTATAGAACAGAGTCCTACCCCTATATAGTGCACTACTATAGAACAGAGTCCTACTCCCTATATAGTGCACTACTATAGAACAGAGTCCTACTCCCTATATAGTGCACTACTATAGAACAGAGTCCTACTCCCCGTGGGATTCCCTATATAGTGCACTACTATAGAACAGAGTCCTACTCCCTATATAGTGCACTACTATAGAACAGAGTCCTACCCCCTATATAGTGCACTACTATAGAACAGAGTCCTACTCCCCGTGGGATTCCCGATATAGTTCACTACTATAGAACAGAGTCCTACTCCCTATATAGTTTACTACTATAGAACAGAGTCCTACTCCCCGTGGGATTCCCTATATAGTGCACTACTATAGAACAGAGTCCTACTCCTATATAGTGCACTACTATAGAACAGAGTTCTACTCCTATATAGTGCTACTATAGAACAGAGTCCTACCCCTATATGGTGCACTACTATAGAACAGAGTCCTACTCTATATAGTGCACTACTATAGAACAGAGTCCTACTCCGTGGGATTCCCTATATAGTGCACTACTATAGAACAGAGTCCTACTCCTATATAGTGCACTACTATAGAACAGAGTCCTACCCTATATAGTGCACTACTATAGAACAGAGTCCTACCCCTATATGGTGCACTACTATAGAACAGAGTTCTACTCCTATATAGTGCTACTATAGAACAGAGTCCTACTCCCGTGGGATTCCTATATAGTGCACTACTATATAACAGAGTCCTACTCTATATAGTGCACTACTATAGAACAGAGTCCTACTCCTATATAGTGCACTACTATAGAACAGAGTCCTACTCCTATATAGTGCTACTATAGAACAGAGTTCTACTCTCTATATAGTGCACTACTATAGAACAGAGTTCTACTCCCTATATAGTGCACTACTATAGAACAGAGTCCTACTCCCTATATAGTGCACTACTATAGAACAGAGTCCTACTCCCTATAGTGCACTACTATAGAACAGAGTCCTACTCCCGATATAGTGCACTACTATAGAACAGAGTCCTACTCCCGTGGGATTCCTATATAGTGCACTACTACAGAACAGAGTCCTACTTTCCTATATATGCACTACTATAGAACCAGGTCCTACTCGCTATATGGTGCTACTATAGAACAGAGTCCTACCCCCATATAGTGCACTACTATAGAACAGAGTCCTACTCCCGTGGGATTCCTATATAGTGCACTACTATAGAACAGAGTCCTACTCCTATATAGTGCACTACTATAGAACAGAGTCCTACTCCTATATGGTGCACTACTATAGAACAGAGTCCTACTCCCGTGGGATTCCCTATATAGTGCTACTATAGAACAGAGTTCTACTCCTATATAGTGCACTACTATAGAACAGAGTCCTACCCCCTATATGGTGCACTACTATAGAACAGAGTCCTACTCATATAGTGCACTACTATAGAACAGAGTCCCTACTCCCCGTGGGATTCCTATATAGTGCACTACTATAGAACAGAGTTCTACTCCCTATATAGTGCACTACTATAGAACAGAGTCCTACTCCCCGTGGGATTCCCCTATATAATGCACTACTATAGAACAGAGTCCTACTCCCTATATAGTGCACTGCTATAGAACCCAGAGTCCTACTCCCTATATGGTGCTACTATAGAACAGAGTCCTACTCCTATATAGTGCACTACTATAGAACAGAGTTCTACTCTATATAGTGCACTACTATAGAGCAGAGTCCCTACTCCCGTATATAGTGCACTACTATAGAACAGAGTCCTACTCCTATATAGTGCTACTATAGAACAGAGTCCTACTCCTATATGGTACTACTATAGAACAGAGTCCTACTCCCCGTGGGATTCCTATATAGTGCTACTGAGAACAGGGCCCGTGGGATTCCCTATATAGTGCACTACTATAGACCAGGGCCCGTGCGATTTCCCTATATAGTGCACTACTATAGACCAGGGCCCCGTGGGATTCCCTATATAGTGCACTACTATAGAACAGAGTCCTACTCCCCGTGGGATTCCCTATATAGTTCACTACTATAGAACAGAGTCCTACTCTCTATATAGTGCACTACTATAGAACAGAGTCCTACTCCCCGTGGGATTCCCTATATAGTGCACTACTATAGAACAGAGTCCTACTCCCCGTGGGATTCCCTATATAGTGCACTACTATAGAACAGAGTCCTACTCCCTATATAGTTCACTACTATAGAACAGAGTCCTACTCCCCGTGGGATTCCCTATATAGTGCACTACTATAGAACAGAGTCCTACTCCCTATATAGTGCACTACTATAGAACAGAGTCTTACTCCCCGTGGGATTCCCTATATAGTGCACTACTATAGAACAGAGTCCTACTCCCCATGGGATTCCCTATATAGTACACTGCTCTGGATAAGAGCGTCTGCTAAATGACTTAAATGTAATGTAAATGTAACAGAGTCCTACTCCCCGTGGGATTCCCTATATAGTGCACTACTATAGACCAGGGCCCCGTGGGATTCCTTATATAGTGCACTACTATAGACCAGGGCCCCGTGGGATTCCCTATATAGTGCACTACTATAGACCAGGGCCCCGTGGGATTCCTACTACTATAGACCAGGGCCCCGTGGGATTCCTATATAGTGCTACTATAGAACAGAGTCCTACTATATAGTGCTACTATAGAACAGAGTCCTACTCCCTATATAGTGCACTACTATAGAACAGAGTCCTACTCCCGATATAGTGCACTACTATAGAACAGAGTCCTACTCCCTGGGATTCCTATATAGTTCACTACTATAGAACAGAGTCCTACTCCCTATATAGTGCACTACTATAGAACAGAGTCCTACTCCCTATATAGTGCACTACTATAGAACAGAGTCCTACCCCCTATATAGTGCACTACTATAGAACAGAGTCCTACTCCCCGTGGGATTCCCTATATAGTTCACTACTATAGAACAGAGTCCTACTCCCTATATAGTGCACTACTATAGAACAGAGTCCTACTCCCTATATAGTGCACTACTATAGAACAGAGTCCTACTCCCCGTGGGATTCCCTATATAGTGCACTACTATAGAACAGAGTTCTACTCCCTATATAGTGCACTACTATAGAACAGAGTCCTACCCCCTATATAGTGCACTACTATAGAACAGAGTCCTACTCCCTATATAGTGCACTACTATAGAACAGAGTCCTACTCCCCGTGGGATTCCCTATATAGTGCACTACTATAGAACAGAGTTCTACTCCCTATATAGTGCACTACTATAGAACAGAGTCCTACTCCCCGTGGGATTCCCTATATAGTGCACTACTATAGAACAGAGTCCTACTCCCTATATAGTGCACTACTATAGAACAGAGTCCTACTCCCTATATAGTGCACTACTATAGAACAGAGTCCTACTCCCTATATAGTGCACTACTATAGAACAGAGTTCTACTCCCTATATAGTGCACTACTATAGAACAGAGTCCTACTCCCTATATAGTGCACTACTATAGAACAGAGTCCTACTCCCTATATAGTGCACTACTATAGAACAGAGTCCTACTCCCTATATAGTGCACTACTATAGAACAGAGTCCTACTCCCCGTGGGATTCCCTATATAGTGCACTACTATAGACCAGGGCCCCGTGGGATTCCCTATATAGTGCACTACTATAGACCAGGGCCCCGTGCGATTCCCTATATAGTGCACTACTATAGACCAGGGCCCCGTGGGATTCCCTATATAGTGCACTACTATAGAACAGAGTCCTACTCCCCGTGGGATTCCCTATATAGTTCACTACTATAGAACAGAGTCCTACTCTCTATATAGTGCACTACTATAGAACAGAGTCCTACTCCCCGTGGGATTCCCTATATAGTGCACTACTATAGAACAGAGTCCTACTCCCCGTGGGATTCCCTATATAGTGCACTACTATAGAACAGAGTCCTACTCCCTATATAGTTCACTACTATAGAACAGAGTTCTACTCCCTATATAGTGCACTACTATAGAACAGAGTCCTACTCCCTATATAGTGCACTACTATAGAACAGAGTCTTACTCCCCGTGGGATTCCCTATATAGTGCACTACTATAGAACAGAGTCCTACTCCCCATGGGATTCCCTATATAGTACACTGCTCTGGATAAGAGCGTCTGCTAAATGACTTAAATGTAATGTAAATGTAACAGAGTCCTACTCCCCGTGGGATTCCCTATATAGTGCACTACTATAGACCAGGGCCCCGTGGGATTCCTTATATAGTGCACTACTATAGACCAGGGCCCCGTGGGATTCCCTATATAGTGCACTACTATAGACCAGGGCCCGTGGGATTCCTATATAGTCCTACTATAGACCAGGGCCCGTGGGATTCCTATATAGTGCACTACTATAGAACAGAGTCCTACTCCCTATATAGTGCACTACTATAGAACAGAGTCCTACTCCCGTTGGATTCCCTATATAGTGCACTACTATAGACCAGGGCCCCGTGGGATTCGCTATGGGCCTTGGTCAAAAGTAGTGTGTATATATAAAGTGCCGTGAAAAAGTATTTGCCTCCTTCCTGATTTCTTATTGTTTTGCACATTTGTCACAATTAAATGTTTCAGATCATCAAACAATTTAAATATTACACAAAGATAACCCAAGTAAACACAAAATGCAGTTAAGTAATAATAAATCAAATGAAGGGAAAATAGCTATCCGAACCTTCATGGCCCTATGTGACAAAGTAATTGAATTTACAGTTTACTGGTTAATCACACTGTGGTTAATCACATTTTCACTAGCCACACCCAGGCCTGATTACTGCCAGACCTGTTGAATCAAGACATCACTTAACCTCTCTTGGGTAGGGGGCAGTATCTTCACGTCCGGATGAAAAGCGTGCCCAAAGTAAACTGCCTGTTACTCAGGCACAGAAGCTAGGATATGCATATAATTGGTAGATTTGGATATAGAATGATGTTTGTGAGTATAACAGAACTGATATGGCAGGTGAAACTCCGAGGAAGAACCATCAAAAAATATATATGTTCAGCCTTCCACTGTTTCCAATGGCTTTCATGTTTATTATGAGGCGAAGTCCTCCCAGATTGCAGTTCCTAGGGCATCCACTAGATGTCAACAGTATTTAGAAAGAGTTTCAGGCTGTTTTTTTGGAAAAAACGAGCTAGAAGTTGTAGTTTTTCTAAGTCGCTCCCATTTTGGCTGTAGTGTTTCCATGCGCCTTTTGTTATTTATCTCCGGTAATGAACATACTATTCTCCGTCTTAAAATGGATCATTTATTCATTATTCGTTTATTCATTGGGATTCATTTTGTATGCATTTTGAAGGAGGGAAACCGGTGGATTATTGAATGAAGCGCGCCAGCTAAACTGAGTTCTTATGGATATAAAGAAGGACTTTATCGAGCATTTGTGATGTAACTGGGACCTTTTGGAGTGCCAACAGAAGAAGATCTTCGAAGGTAAGGCATTTATTATATCGCTATTTCTGAGTTTCGTGTCGTGTCGCACCTGCCTGGTTGAAAAATGTTTTTGTATGCGGAGCGCTGTCCTCAGATAATCGCATGGTGTGCTTTTGCCGTAAAGCCTTTTTGAAATCTGACACAGCGGCTGGATTAACAAGACGTTAATCTTTATTTTGATGTATAATACTTGTATTTTCATGAATGTTAAATATTTATATTTCTGTCATTTGAAATTCGCGCTCTGCAATTTCACCGGATGTTGGCCAGGTGGGACGTTACTATCCCACCTGCCCGACAAAGTGAAGTAGGCCAAAAGATCTCAAAAAAGCAAAACATCATGCCGGGATCCAAAGAAATTCAGGGACGGATGAGAATCAAAGTAATTGACATCTATCAGTCTGGAAAGGGTTACAAAGCCATTTCTAAGGCTTTTGGGACTCCAGCAAACCATGAGCCCTTATCCACAAATGGAGAACATTTGGAACAGTGGTGAACCTTCCCAGGAGTGGCCGGCCTACCAACATTACCCGAGAGCACAGTGACGACTCATCCAGAGGTCACAGAAGAACCCACAACAACATCTAAAGAACTGCAGGCCTCACTTGCCTCAGTTAAGATCAGTGTTCATGACTCAACCATAAGAAAGAGACTGGGCAAAAATGGCATCCATGGCAGGTTCAAAGAAAGCCACTGCTGACCAAAAGAACAAGGCTCATCTCACTTTGGCAAAGAACATCTTGATGATCCCCAAGACTTTTTGGGAAAATATTCTGTGGACTGATGAGACAAAAGTTAAACTTTTTGGAAGGTGTGTCCATTACATCTGGCGTTAAGTAACCAGCATTTCAGAAAAAGAACATCATACCAACAGTCAAATATGGTGGTGGTGGTGTGATGGTCTGTCAACATGAGTGGTGGTGGTGTGATGGTCTGGGAGTCAGTGGTGGTGGTGGTGGTGGTGGTAGTGTGACTGGGGTGCACATGGTGGTGGTAGTGTGATGGTCATGGTGGTGGTGGTGTGATGGTCTGAGGTCAATGGTGGTGGTGGTGTGATGGTCTGGGAGGTCAGCATGGTGGTGGTGGTGTGATGGTCTGGGGTCAACATGGTGGGTGGTGGTGTGATGGTCTGGGTCAGCATGGTGGTGGTGGTGGTGTGATGGTCCAATGGTGGTGGTAGTGTGATGGTCTGGGGTGTAGTGGTGGTTGGTGAACAATGATGGTCTGGGGTCAGCATGGTGGTGGTAGTGTGATGGTCTGGGGTCCAACATGGTGGTGGTAGTGTGATGGTCTGGGGTCAGCATGGTGGTGGTGGTGTGATGGTCTGGGGTCAGCATGGTGGTGGTGGTGTGGTGGTCTGTGGGTCTGGGATGGTGCATGTGGTGGTGGTGTGATGGTCTGGGGTCAGCATGGTGGTGGTGGTGTGATGGTCTGGGGTCAGCATGGTGGTGGTGGTGGTGTGATGGTCTGGGGTCAGCATGGTGGTGGTGGTGTGATGGTCTGGGGTCAGCATGGTGGTGGTGGTGGTGTGATGGTCTGGGGTCAGCATGGTGGTGGTGGTAGTGTGATGGTCTGGGGTCAGCATGGTGGTGAGTGGTGTGATGGTCTGGGGTCAGCATGGTGGTGGTAGTGTGATGGTCTGGGGTCAGCATGGTGGTGGTGGTGTGATGGTCTGGGGTCAGCATGGTGGTGGTAGTGTGATGGTCTGGGGTCAGCATGGTGGTGGTGGTGTGATGGTCTGGGGTCAACAGCATGGTGGTGGTGGTGTGATGGTCTGGGGTCAGCATGGTGGTGGTGGTGTGATGGTCTGGGGTCAGCATGGTGGTGGTGGTGTGATGGTCTGGGGTCAGCATGGTGGTGGTGGTGTGATGGTCTGGGGTCAACATGGTGGTGGTGGTGTGATGGTCTGGGGTCAACATGGTGGTGGTGGTAGTGTGATGGTCTGGGGTCAGCATGGTGGTGGTGGTGTGATGGTCTGGAGGTCAACATGGTGGTGGTGGTGTGATGGTCTGGGGTCAGCATGGTGGTGGTGGATGGTCTGATGGTGGTGGTGGTCAGCATGGTGGTGGTGGTGTGATGGTCTGGGGTCAGCATGGATGGTCTGGTGGTGGTGGTGGTATGTGATGGTCTGGGAGTCAGCATGGTGGTGGTGGTGTGATGGTCTGGGGTCAGCATGGTGGTGGTGGTGTGATGGTCTGGGGTCAGCATGGTGGTGGTAGTGTGATGGTCTGGGGTCAGCATGGTGGTGGTGGTGTGATGGTCTGGGAGGTCAGCATGGTGGTGGTGGTGTGATGGTCTGGGGTCAGCATGGTGGTGGTGGTGTGATGGTCTGGGGTCAGCATGGTGGTGGTGGTGTGATGGTCTGGGGTCAGCATGGTGGTGGTGGTGTGATGGTCTGGGGTCAGCATGGTGGTGGTGGTGTGATGGTCTGGGGTCAGCATGGTGGTGGTGGTGTGATGGTCTGGGGTCAGCATGGTGGTGGTGGTGTGATGGTCTGGGGTCAGCATGGTGGTGGTGGTGGTCTAGGTCAGCATGGTGGTGGTGGTGATGGTCTGGGGTCAGCATGGTGGTGGTGGTGTGATGTGTGATGGTCTGGGGTCAGCATGGTGGTGGTG
>NW_027039993.1:16319-20094 GCF_034236695.1 Oncorhynchus nerka
CACCACCACCATGCTGACCCCAGACCATCACACCACCACCACCATGCTGACCCCAGACCATCACACCACCACCACCACCATGCTGACCCCAGACCATCACACCACCACCACCATGCTGACCCCAGACCATCACACCACCACCACCATGCTGACCCCAGACCATCACACCACCACCACCATGCTGACCCCAGACCATCACACCACCACCACCATGCTGACCCCAGACCATCACACCACCACCACCATGCTGACCCCAATCACACTACCACCACCATGCTGACCCCAGACCATCACACTACCACCACCATGCTGACCCCAGACCATCACACTACCACCACCATGCTGACCCCAGACCATCACACCACCACCACCATGCTGACCCCAGACCATCACACACCACCACCATGCTGACCCCAGACCATCACACCACCACCACCATGCTGACCCCAGACCATCACACCACCACCACCATGCTGACCCCAGACCATCACACCACCACCACCATGCTGACCCCAGACCATCACACTACCACCACCATGCTGACCCCAGACCATCACACCACCACCACCATATTTGACTGTTGGTATGATGTTCTTTTTCTGAAATGCTGTGTTACTTTAACGCCAGATGTAATGGGACGCACACCTTCCAAAAAGTTTAACTTTTGTCTCATCAGTCCACAGAATATTTTCCCAAAAAGTCTTGGGGATCATCAAGATGTTCTTTGCCAAAAGTGAGATGAGCCTTTGTTCTTTTTGGTCAGCAGTGGCTTTCGCCTTGGAACTCTGCCATGGATGCCATTTTTGCCCAGTCTCTTTCTTATGGTTGAGTCATGAACACTGATCTTAACTGAGGCAAGTGAGGCCTGCAGTTCTTTAGATGTTGTTGTGGGTTCTTCTGTGACCTCTTGGATGAGTCGTCACTGTGCTCTCGGGGTAATGTTGGTAGGCCGGCCACTCCTGGGAAGGTTCACCACTGTTCCAAATGTTCTCCATTTGTGGATAAGGGCTCATGGTTTGCTGGAGTCCCAAAAAGCCTTAGAAATGGCTTTGTAACCCTTTCCAGACTGATAGATGTCAATTACTTTGATTCTCATCCGTTCCTGAATTTCTTTGGATCCCGGCATGATGTTTTGCTTTTTGAGATCTTTTGGCCTACTTCACTTTGTCGGGCAGGTGGGATAGTAACGTCCCACCTGGCCAACATCCGGTGAAATTGCAGAGCGCGAATTTCAAATGACAGAAATATAAATATTTAACATTCATGAAAATACAAGTATTATACATCAAAATAAAGATTAACGTCTTGTTAATCCAGCCGCTGTGTCAGATTTCAAAAAGGCTTTACGGCAAAAGCACACCATGCGATTATCTGAGGACAGCGCTCCGCATACAAAAACATTTTTCAACCAGGCAGGTGCGACACGACACGAAACTCAGAAATAGCGATATAATAAATGCCTTACCTTCGAAGATCTTCTTCTGTTGGCACTCCAAAAGGTCCCAGTTACATCACAAATGCTCGATAAAGTCCTTCTTTATATCCATAAGAACTCAGTTTAGCTACGCTGGCCTATTCAATAATCCACCGGTTTCCCTCCTTCAAAATGCATACAAAATGAATCCCAATGAATAAACGAATAATGAATAAATGATCCATTTTAAGACGGAGAATAGTATGTTCATTAATCGAGATAAATAAATAAAAGGCTTATGGAAACACTACAGCCAAAATGGGAGCGACTTAGAAAAACTACAACTTCTAGCTCGCTTTTTTCCAAAACAGCCTTGAAACTTTTCAAATACTGTTGACATCTAGTGGATGCCCTAGAACTGTAATCTGGAGTGATCACCTCAATAAACAGTTATTGGAAACAGTGAAGGCTTTGAATATATATTTTTTGATGGTTCTTCCTCGAGCCTCACCTGCTAAGTATCGTCTCCATGAGCACTACAAACAATACCTCATATCCAACGCATCAATTATATGCATATCCTAGCTTCTGTGCCTGAGTAACAGGCAGTTTACTTTGGGCACGCTTTTCATCCGGACGTGAAGATACTGCCCCCTACCCAAGAGAGGTTAAGTGATGTCTTGATTCAACAGGTCTGGCAGTAATCAGGCCTGGGTGTGGCTAGTGAAAATGTGATTAACCACAGTGTGATTAACCAGTAAACTGTAAATTCAATTACTTTGTCACATAGGGCCATGAAGGTTCGGATAGCTATTTTCCCTTCATTTGATTTATTATTACTTAACTGCATTTTGTGTTTACTTGGGTTATCTTTGTGTAATATTTAAATTGTTTGATGATCTGAAACATTTAATTGTGACAAATGTGCAAAACAATAAGAAATCAGGAAGGAGGCAAATACTTTTTCACGGCACTTTATATATACACACTACTTTTGACCAAGGCCCATAGCGAATCCCACGGGGCCCTGGTCTATAGTAGTGCACTATATAGGGAATCCAACGGGGAGTAGGACTCTGTTCTATAGTAGTGCACTATATAGGGAGTAGGACTCTGTTCTATAGTAGTGCACTATATAGGGAATCCCACGGGGCCCTGGTCTATAGTAGTGCACTATATAGGGAATCCCACGGGGCCCTGGTCTATAGTAGTGCACTATATAGGGAATCCCACGGGGCCCTGGTCTATAGTAGTGCACTATATAGGGAATCCCACGGGGAGTAGGACTCTGTTCTATAGTAGTGCACTATATAGGGAATCCCACGGGGAGTAGGACTCTGTTCTATAGTAGTGCACTATATAGGGAATCCCACGGGGCAGGACTCTGGTCTATAGTAGTGCACTATATAGGGAGTCACGGAGCTCTGTTCTATAGTAGTGCACTATATAGGGAATCCCACGGGGAGTAGGACTCTGTTCTATAGTAGTGCACTATATAGGGAGTAGGACTCTGTTCTATAGTAGTGCACTATATAGGGAATCCCACGGGGAGTAGGACTCTGTTCTATAGTAGTGCACTATATAGGGAATCCCACGGGGAGTAGGACTCTGTTCTATAGTAGTGCACTATATAGGGAATCCCACGGGGAGTAGGACTCTGTTCTATAGTAGTGCACTATATAGGGAATCCCACGGGGAGTAGGACTCTGTTCTATAGTAGTGAACTATATAGGGAGTAGGACTCTGTTCTATAGTAGTGCACTATATAGGGAGTAGGACTCTGTTCTATAGTAGTGCACTATATAGGGAGTAGGACTCTGTTCTATAGTAGTGCACTATATAGGGAATCCCACGGGGAGTAGGACTCTGTTCTATAGTAGTGCACTATATAGGGAATCCCACGGGACTCTGTTCTATAGTAGTGCACTATATAGGGAATCCCACGGGGCCCTGGTCTATAGTAGTGCACTATATAGGGAATCCCACGGGGCCCTGGTCTATAGTAGTGCACTATATAGGGAATCCCACGGGGAGTAGGACTCTGTTCTATAGTAGTGCACTATATAGGGAGTAGGACTCTGTTCTATAGTAGTGCACTATATAGAGGAAGTAGAGACCTCTGTTCTATAGTAGTGCACTATATAGGGAGTAGGACTCTGTTCTATAGTAGTGCACTATATAGGGAGTAGGACTCTGTTCTATAGTAGTGCACTATATAGGGAGTAGGACTCTGTTCTATAGTAGTGCACTATATAGGGAATCCCACGGGGAGTAGGACTCTGTTCTATAGTAGTGCACTATATAGGGAGTAGGACTCTGTTCTATAGTAGTGCACTATATAGGGAGTAGGACTCTGTTCTA
>NW_027039993.1:20594-53094 GCF_034236695.1 Oncorhynchus nerka
TAATAACTAAGAGGTGTGGTGATAAGTGTAGTCTAGGTGTATGGTAGTCAGGGTAATAACTAAGAGGTGTGGTGATAAGTGTAGTCTAGGTGTGTGTGGTAGTCAGGGTAATAACTAAGAGGTGTGGTGATAAGTGTAGTCTAGGTGTATGGTAGTCAGGGTAATAACTAAGAGGTGTGGTGATAAGTGTAGTCTAGGTGTATGGTAGTCAGGGTAATAACTAAGAGGTGTGGTGATAAGTGTAGTCTAGGTGTATGGTAGTCAGGGTAATAACTAAGAGGTGTGGTGATAAGTGTAGTCTAGGTGTATGGTAGTCAGGGTAATAACTAAGAGGTGTGGTGATAAGTGTAGTCTAGGTGTATGGTAGTCAGGGTAATAACTAAGAGGTGTGGTGATAAGTGTAGTCTAGGTATATGGTAGTCAGGGTAATAACTAAGAGGTGTGGTGATAAGTGTAGTCTAGGTGTGTGGTAGTCAGGGTAATAACTAAGAGGTGTGGTGATAAGTGTAGTCTAGGTGTGTGGTAGTCAGGGTAATAACTAAGAGGTGTGGTGATAAGTGTAGTCTAAGAGGTGTGTGATGGTAGTCTAGGTGTGTGGTAGGGTAATAACTAAGAGGTGTGGTGATAAGTGTAGTCTAGGTGTGTGGTAGTCAGGGTAAGAGGTGTGGTGATAAGTGTAGTCTAGGTATAGTAGGTGGTAATAACTGGTGATAAGTGTAGTCTAGGTGTGTGGTAGTCAGGGTAATAACTAAGAGGTGTGGTGATAAGTGTAGTCTAGGTGTGTGGTAGTCAGGGTAATAACTAAGAGGTGTGGTGATAAGTGTAGTCTAGGTGTGTGGTAGTCAGGGTAATAACTAAGAGGTGTGGTGATAAGTATAGTCTAGGTGTGTGGTAGTCAGGGTAATAACTAAGAGGTGTGGTGATAAGTGTAGTCTAGGTGTGTGACAGAGTGTACGTCTGAGGAGCTGAAGAGTGTGTGTGAGTGTGTGAAGTGTGTGTGAGTGTAGTGTGAGGCCCAGCCCTGCAGTCGGGGCAGTACCCAGAGAATGGGGGTCTGTGGCTGGGGCAGGTGTGGCTCACCATGAGGCTGGCAAAATGCCAACCCTCCACCCTCCCCTTAACCTCTGCCTCTCACACACACTCTTAAGCACACACACACACACACACTCTTTCACTCATCCCCCTTTCTGTGCTGTCAGCACCTCCTCCCCCGCCCACCCCCCTGGGGTGCAGGAGCTCGAGGGGATTATGGGAAGAAAAAAAGGAGCCTAAAACAGTCATCTGTTTCCTTCCTGTTGTATTCCCAAATGGCACCCTATTCCCTATTTAGTGCACTGCTTGCGACCAGCGTCCATAGTGGAGCCCAAAGGGATCTGGTCTAAAGTAGTGCACTATAATAGGGGAATAGTGCTCTGGTCTAAAGTAGTGCACTATAATAGGGGAATAGTGCTCCAGTCTAAAGTAGTGCACTATAATAGGGGAATAGGGAACCATTTGTGACTCAGCCCATGGTGGGTAAAACCTGCCTAAGTCCCTTCTTGGCAGAGCCTGACAAACTACCGCCTTTGTTTTGCACCAGGCAGATAGGGAGGGAGGGAGGGAGGGAGGGAGGGAGACAGGGAGGGAGGGAGATAGGGAGGGAGGGAGACAGACAGGGAGGGAGGGAGGGACATAGGGAGAGAGGCAGAGAGGGAGACTAACCAATAGGGAGGGATGGAGATAGACAGGCAGGGAGGGACAGAGGCAGGGAGGGAGACTGACCAATAGGGAGGGATGGAGATAGACAGGCAGGGAGGGAGACTAACCAATAGGGAGGGATGGAGATAGACAGGCAGGGAGGGACAGAGGCAGGGAGGGAGACTGACCAATAGGGAGGGATGGAGATAGACAGGCAGGGAGGGAGAGAGGCAGGGAGGGAGACTAACCAATAGGGAGGGATGGAGATAGACAGGCAGGGAGGGAGAGAGGCAGAGAGGGAGACTGACCAATAGGGAGGGATGGAGATAGACAGGCAGGGAGGGAGAGAGGCAGAGAGGGAGACTGACCAATAGGGAGGGATGGAGATAGACAGGCAGGGAGGGAGAGAGGCAGGGAGGAGACTGACCAATAGGGAGGGATGGAGATAGACAGGCAGGGAGGGAGAGAGGCAGGGAGGAGACTAACCAATAGGGAGGGATGGAGATAGACAGGCAGGGAGGGAGGGCAGAGAGGCAGGGAGGACCAATAGGGAGGGATGGAGATAGACAGGCAGGGAGGGAGAGAGGCAGGGAGGGAGAGAGGCAGGGAGGGAGAGAGGCAGGGAGGGAGACTGACCAATAGGGAGGGATGGAGATAGACAGGCAGGAAGGGAGAGAGGCGGGGAGGGAGACTGACCAATAGGGAGGGATGGAGATAGACAGGCAGGAAGGGAGAGAGGCAGGGAGGGAGACTGACCAATAGGGAGGGATGGAGATAGACAGGCAGGAAGGGAGAGAGGCAGGGAGGGAGACTGACCAATAGGGAGGGATGGAGATAGACAGGCAGGGAGGGAGAGAGTTAGAGAGGGAGACTGACCAATAGGGAGGGATGGAGATAGACAGGCAGGGAGGGAGAGAGGCAGGGAGGGAGACTGACCAATAGGGAGGGATGGAGATAGACAGGCAGGGAGGGACAGAGGCAGGGAGGGAGACTGACCAATAGGGAGGGATGGAGATAGACAGGCAGGGAGGGACAGAGGCAGGGAGGGAGACTGACCAATAGGGAGGGATGGAGATAGACAGGCAGGAAGGGAGAGAGGCGGGGAGGGAGACTGACCAATAGGGAGGGATGGAGATAGACAGGCAGGAAGGGAGAGAGGCAGGGAGGGAGACTGACCAATAGGGAGGGATGGAGATAGACAGGCAGGAAGGGAGAGAGGCAGGGAGGGAGACTGACCAATAGGGAGGGATGGAGATAGACAGGCAGGGAGGGAGACTAACCAATAGGGAGGGATGGAGATAGACAGGCAGGGAGGGACAGAGGCAGGGAGGGAGACTGACCAATAGGGAGGGATGGAGATAGACAGGCAGGGAGGGAGAGAGGCAGGGAGGGAGACAAACCAATAGGGAGGGATGGAGATAGACAGGCAGGGAGGGAGAGAGGCAGAGAGGGAGACTGACCAATAGGGAGGGATGGAGATAGACAGGCAGGGAGGGAGAGAGGCAGAGAGGGAGACTGACCAATAGGGAGGGATGGAGATAGACAGGCAGGGAGGGAGAGAGGCAGGGAGGGAGACTGACCAATAGGGAGGGATGGAGATAGACAGGCAGGAAGGGAGAGAGGCGGGGAGGGAGACTGACCAATAGGGAGGGATGGAGATAGACAGGCAGGAAGGGAGAGAGGCGGGGAGGGAGACTGACCAATAGGGAGGGATGGAGATAGACAGGCAGGAAGGGAGAGGGGCAGGGAGGGAGACTGACCAATAGGGAGGGATGGAGACAGACAGGCAGGGAGGGAGACTGACCAATAGGGAGGGATGGAGATAGACAGGCAGGAAGGGAGAGAGGCAGGGAGGGAGACTGACCAATAGGGAGGGATGGAGATAGACAGGCAGGGAGGGAGGGACAGAGGCAGGGAGGGAGAGAGGCAGGGAGGGAGACTGACCAATAGGGAGGGATGGAGATAGACAGGCAGGAAGGGAGAGAGGCAGGGAGGGAGACTGACCAATAGGAAGGGATGGAGACAGACAGGCAGGGAGGGAGGGACAGAGGCAGGGAGGGAGAGAGGCAGGGAGGGAGAGAGACAGGGAGGGAGACTGACCAATAGGGAGGGATGGAGATAGACAGGCAGGGAGGGAGGGAGGCAGGCAAGGGAGTCTGACTGATAGGGATGGAGGGAGACAGGAAGGAAGGGAGACTGACAAGGAGTCTGACTGATAGGATGGAGGGAGACAGGGGAGACTGATTGATAGGGATGGAGGGAGACATGAAGTAAAGGAGGGAGACTGACAGGGAGGGAGACTGACCAATAGGGAGGGATGGAGATAGACAGGCAGGGAGGGAGGGAGGCAGGCAAGGGAGTCTGACTGATAGGGATGGAGGGAGACAGGAAGGAAGGGAGACTGACAAGGAGGGAGACTGATTGATAGGGATGGAGGGAGACATGAAGTAAAGGAGGGAGACTGACAGGGAGGGAGACTGACCGATAGGGAGGGAGGGAGACTGACTGATAGGGATGGAAGGAGACAGGAAGGAAGGGAGGGAGACTGACAGGGAGGGAGGGAGGGAGACTGACCGATAGGAAGGGGGGGACAAAGTCATGCACGGAGGGAGACTAGCTAAATGAATTACAGTCAGACTGTCACTGTAGCTACACGACATCTATTGTTTGTGTTGCAGTGTTCTGTGTCAGTAGGTGACCGACTTCCTGTCGTTTGTGGGGTTCAATTCAATACAGCTTTATTTGTCCCCTTTACGCACCAGGCAGTGGTATTGTTTGTTGTTTAGTGCATATGTGAAGTAGACTGGTAGGAAATGTGCCAGGAAAACATTTATGACCTTGAGTTGAAGGGAGCACTTATCATTGGCTTGTTTGATTGACACTCCACCATCTCTAGAGGCTTATGCTGTTATTGTTCTCTCTCTCTCTCTCCTCTCTGAGTCTCTCTCTGAGTCTCTCTCTCTCTGTCTCTCTCTCTCTCTCTGAGTCTCTCTCTCTCTCTGAGTCTCTCTCTCTCTCTCTCTCTCTCTCTCTCTGAGTCTCTCTCTCTCTCTCTCTCTCTGAGTCTCTCTCTCTCCCTGAGTCTCTCTCTCTCTGTCTCTCTCTCTCTCTCTCTCTCTGAGTCTCTCTCTCTCTCTGAGTCTCTCTCTCTGAGTCTCTCTCTCTCTCTCTCTCTGAGTCTCTCTCTCTCTGAGTCTCTCTCTCTCTGAGTCTCTCTCTGAGTCTCTCTCTGAGTCTCTCTCTGAGTCTCTCTCTGAGTCTCTCTCTGAGTCTCTCTCTGAGTCTCTCTCTGAGTCTCTCTCTCTCTCTCTGAGTCTCTCTCTGAGTCTCTCTCTCTCTGAGTCTCTCTCTGAGTCTCTCTCTCTGAGTCTCTCTGAGTCTCTCTGAGTCTCTCTCTGAGTCTCTCTGAGTCTCTCTCTGAGTCTCTCTATGAGTCTCTCTCTCTGAGTCTCTCTCTCTCTGAGTCTCTCTCTCTCTCTGAGTCTCTCTCTCTCTGAGTCTCTCTCTCTCTCTGAGTCTCTCTCTCTCTCTAAGTCTCTCTCTCTCTGAGTCTCTCTCTCTCCTCCTCTGTCTATCCCATCTCTCTCTCTCTCTCCTCTGTCTATCCCGTCTCTCTCTCTCTCTCTCCTCCTCTGTCTATCCTGTCTCTCTCTCTCCTCCTCTGTCTAACCTGTCTCTCTCTCCCCTCCAGGTGCTCAGCTCCATGTGTACTGAGGGTGACCTGTTGGATCTCTGCTTCAGTCTCCTGCAGCCGTACCAGCTTCTGTCCGTGGAGCTGCCTGAAGGACCCCAAGGATCCCACACCACCGGGACGTCCTGGGCAGATGCCTGTGTGTACGAGTGCGCCCGCGGCCGCCTCCAACGTCTCTCGGCGACCCGTATCCCCGTCTCCTCGCGCCCCGTCTCCTGCTGCCGCCACCCCTCCTCAACCACCCTGCTACTGGGCCTCAGCGACTCCTCTCTGGTCCTCTACGATGAGAGGAGAGGGGTGTCGCTGCTCGCCCCCTGCCCCATCCCGCCCGTCCTGGTGGCCTGGCACCCTGCAGGGGGGGTGGTGGTGGTGGGGGGGGGCCAGGGGGAACTGATGGCTCTGGATCTTGGCTTGGCTCCTCTAGGTATAAACAACTTTTACTTTTGAACGGCCAGCACTCACTTTTCACCCATTTTTAAATATATTTTTTGAGCATTTTGTATGTTTTATTGAACAGAGGAGAGACAGTGAGGAAAGATGGGTAGAGAGTGTGTCACAAGGTCATTGGGCCGGATTCCAACCAATGCCGACAGTGCTAGACATCTGTGCTGCAGACGAATGGACTGACTGCTTGACCACAACGTTCACTTGAATAGAAGCTTTGTTTTAACATGTCTTAGTGGACCACATAGTGAGGTCCGTCTCAGCGTGCAGCTTCCTCAGAGTGTGGTGTGTACGACACACACCTGAATGGCCTTTCTGTAATAGTCAGACAGACCCATTATACCTGCAGCTCCATTATCTTACAATATACCTTTTATTATACATCATAAAATACTCTCTTTTCTAATACCACTTTGTTTTCTGTCATTTTGTGTTGTTTAGACATGTTGTGTACTTTGTTTTCTGTCATTTTGTGTTGTTTAGACATGTTGTGTATGAAATAACAATGTAAATAAATGTTAATTTGATGGATGAATAATTTGTAATGATTTTGCTCCTCTAGGGTTGACCCTAGTGGGAGAGGACCCATCCCCAGCCACCACCACTCTGAGGCTTGCCCAGCATCTGCGCTGTCCTGGGGGGCTGGAGGGGCTGTGGTGGGCTGGGGGGACGGGGCTGGAGGGAGCTGATACACTGATGCTGGCCTTCCATGGAGGACCACTGGCCGCACTGAGGTTCAGACTGGGTAGGTGGAGTGGACAGTACCATGTGTCTCTCTCTCTCTCTGTCTGTCTCTCACTCTCTGTCTCTCTCGCTCGCTGTCTGTCTCTCTCTCTCTCTCTCTGTCTGTCTGTCTCTCTCTCTCTGTCTCTCGCTCTCTGTCTCTCTCGCTCGCTGTCTGTCTCTCTCTCTGTCTCTCTGTGTCTCTGTCTCTCTTGCTGTCTGTCTGTCTCTCTCGCTGTCTGTCTCTCTCTCTCTCTCTCTCGCTGTCTGTCTCTCTCTCTCTCTCTCTCTCTCTCTCTCTCTCTCTCTCGCTGTCTGTCTCTCTCTCGCTGTCTGTCTCTCCCTCTCGCTGTCTGTCTCTCTCTCTCGCTGTCTGTCTGTCTCAATCGCTGTCTGTCTCTCTCTCTCGCTGTCTGCCTGTCTCTCTGTCTGTCTGTCTGTCTGTCTCTCTCTCTCTCGCTGTCTGCCTGTCTGCCTCTCTCGCTGTCTGTCTGCTCTCAAGGTCCTGAGGAGCAGCTGATTAATAGAATGTAACAGTGTGGGGCTGAAACAAAACCCTGCACTCCCTGTAAACCTCCCTCCCCAGAAGGAGGGTTGGTTGGCCACCCTGCCCTAACATCCATACTGTTTAGTTGTATTAATCCTCTTTGCTGTTAATTTAGCATTTAGACAGTACAGCGGGAAAACAGAGAGGGAGACTGAATGTAAGAGACAGAAGAGGTCTAGACGGGACTCAAACCCCCGTCGCCAGGCGGTAGGGTAGCCTATCATTTGTTAAGGGTTTGTGTAGTGCTGGAACAAAACCCTGCATACCTACTATCACTTTAGGAGAGGAGCACATCACTCACATCAACCCCTGCCCTGATACATCCATACTGTCTCTCTCTCCCACACACACACACACACACACACACACACACACACACACACACACACACACACACACACACACACACACACACACAGTGTTGGCTACATCAACTCCTGCATCCAGACTGTTAGCGTTGAGGAAAGTTAATTTGTGGGTCGGTCGGTTGGCGAGGGCAAGCAGAAGGAGTCATAGCTCGTAGAGGTTATTCAATAATCGCCCCTGGGCCATGGGCCCCCCACAGGTGCATTCTGGGATGCATTTTTCCGATAAATCGTTTACAGTGGCTGTGTCCCCTGGGGCCCTCAGATTAAGTTTGCCAATCAAAACGTTCCTGCCGAGGAGGAGAGGAGCACGTCTCTTAATTGTTGTGACTTTGGAGGAAGATGCGATGTGACACTGTCATAAGAAAACCATGTGTGTGTGTAGGGGGGTTGTATGTGGGGGGAAATATGTGTGTGTGTGTGTGTGTGTGTGTGTGTGTGTGTGTGTGTGTGTGTGTGTGGGGGGTGTGTGTGTGTGTGTGTGTGTGTGTGTAGGGGGTTGTATGTGGGGGAAATGTGTGTGTGTGTGTGTGTGTGTAGGGGGGGGGGGATGTGTGAGTGAATGAGTGAGTGAGTGGGTGTGTGTGTAGGGGGTTGTATGTGGGGGGGAAATATGTGTGTGTGTGTGTGTGTGTGTGTGTGTGTGGGGGGTTGTATGTGGGGAAATGTGTGTGTGAGTGAGTGTGTGGTGGTGAGTGAGTGAGTGAGTGAGTGAGTGAGTGTGAGTGGGGGTGTGTGAGTGAATGAGTGGGTGTGTGTGTGTGTGTGTGTGTAGGGGGGTTGTGTGTGGGGGAAATGTGTATGTGAATGAGTGTGTGTGTAGGGGGGTTGTATGTGGGGTGTGAGTGTGTGTGTGTGTATGTGGGGAAAATGTGTGTGTGTGTGTAGGGGGTTGTATGTGGGGGAAATGTGTGAGTGAGTGAGTGAGTGAGTGAGTGAGTGAGTGAGTGAGTGAGTGAGTGGGTGTGTGTGTGTGTGTGTAGGGGGTTGTATGTGGGGGGAAATGTGTGTGTGTGTATGTGTGTGTGTGTGTAGGGGGGTTGTATGTGGGGAAAATGTGTGTGTGGGTGAGTGTATGTGAGTGAGTGAGTGAGTGGGGAGTGAAATGTGTGTGTCTGTGTGTGTAGGGGGTTGAAATGTGGGTGTGTGTGTGTGTGTGTGTGTGTGTGTGTGTGTGTGTGTGTGTGTGTGTGTGTGTGTGTGTGTGTGTGTGTGTGTGTGTGTGTGTGTGTGTGCTTGCATGCAGGTTCTGACAATAGCCTCCTCTCCTCTGATCGTCTGCCAAGGTTTTGATGAAGAAAGTAACCGTGCGTCTTTCTGCGATGATAATTCTCGCCAACGTGTGTGTTTCTGTGTGTGTGTTTCTGTGTGTGTGTGTGTGTGTGTTTGTGTGTGTGTGTGTGTTTCTGTGTGTGTGTTTCTGTGTGTGTGTGTGTGTGTGTGTGTGTGTGTTTCTGTGTGTGTGTGTGTGTGTGTGTGTTTCTGTGTGTGTGTGTGTGTGTTTCTGTGTGTGTGTTCCTGTGTGTGTGTTTCTGTGTGTGTGTGTGTGTGTGTGTTTCTGTGTGTGTGTGTGTTTCTGTGTTCAGTCACACTTGTTCTTCTCTTTCTGTCTGTTTGTCTTCCTGCTTGTTTAGCTCTCCTCATTTTCTGTAGTCACTCAATTCATTAGGTCTGTTACATGGGAGAGAGAGGAAGGAGGGAGGTGTAGGGGGGGAAGGGGGAAGGAGAGAGGGAGAGAGGGAGGGTGGGGTAAGGTAGAGGGAGGGTGGGGAGGGATAGGGAGGGTGGGGAGAGGGGGGATAGGGGGGGATAAGGGGGGAGGGAGGGAGGGGGCGAGACAGCGAGGAAGGGAGAGGGGGTAGGGAGGAGGGGGGAGGGAGGGAGGGAGTTCGAAGCGGTGAGAAAGAAAGACTAGAAAGACTTGGCCTGCATCCAGGTTTTTTCATTTTCTTCTCTTCCAGAGGAGGAGGCCCTCCCTCTTGCTTCCCTCTGCCTGCCAGAGTTATCTCATCTGGGCACACGTTCGCCGGGGCGAGGGCTGCTCGGGGAGAGGCTACGGAAGGGCAGCTTGGTGCGTGCCGTGCGCCACACGTCCTCTGAAAGAGTCTAGTTTGTTGTTGTTTTTTGCACAGAGAAATAAAGAGAAGACTAAGAGAGCGAGAAACGCTACTAAACGTGTTTTACAGTGTTGACACAAACTCAACATCCGAAGCGCATCGTTGAAGATCTTGTTTTTGTGTAGTTTTCTACTTGAGCTTCTTTACCTCAAGGTTTGGTGCTGCGTTTAGTGTCTCGTTGCTGCTGGTTAAAAGGTTCCTTTCCTTTGTAGTGAATAGAGACACATAGCATAATGTCAGAGTATTTACAGGAGCAATGGACTCATCCCTTACGGAAAAAAGATTGCAGTATAACTGCAGTATTACTGCTTCCAAAATACCACAGTCGACGGCAGTTACTGCACTTGTACAACTGCTGTCTTTTTTTATAAGGGATATATACAAGACAAGATAATAATAGTCACACAGACAAACTACAGAGGCCTTATACAGCCTCTGGTTTTGTAATTCCACAACACTCATTTAAATAAATCATTGGATTTGGATTATAGGTGCCCGACCTGTTTGTTTCACTAACAGACTAGTGGTTAGGCTGCCTCTTTCTCCCCCCACAACGCAGCCAAAACCACGCCCCGTTATTCAGAGGGCCGTTCTACAACGCTTTGAGCACTCTCCAAGTCTCCCAGTCTCCCAAGTCCCCAAGTCTCCAAGTGTCCCAAGTCTCCAAGTGTCCCAAGTCTCCCAAGTCTCCCAGTCTCCCAAGTCTCCCAAGTCTCCAAGTCTCCCAAGTCTCCCAAGTCTCCCAGTCTCCCAAGTCTCCCAAGTCTCCCAGTCTCCCAAGTAATCCCAAGTCTCCCAAATCTCCCAAGTAATCCCAAATCTCCCAGGTCTCCCAAGTAATCCCAAGTCTACCAAGTCTCCCAAGTAATCCCAAGTCTCCCAAATCTCCCAAGTAATCCCAAATCTCCCAGGTCTCCCAAGTAATCCCAAGTCTCCCAGTCCAGAAGTGAATATCACATAGCGTGAAATTTCAGTCACTGATTAATAACATTTGCCTTTGTATTTCAAGATTGAAAAAATAGAATAACATAATGTGGTGGAGCGAACTAGCCATTAACATCCCTTAACGCTCAAAGACAGATTCAATGGCTGTAGCATAGCGTCTTCCACTGAATGATTAGCTAATAATTATTTGAGAAATTATGAATAATAAGCATATGCTTTTACCTGATAATAGACTACTAATGATAATAAAACAACTTCAAATACTGAGCTAGTAACGTTAAGTAGCCTAGGTTAACTTGGCTGCCCTTCAATTGAGGGAATTCAGCGGAGTTCTCTGAGACATTTTTACAACTCATTGAAACTCTGAAAATAAATACATGGGCAAATGTTACCAAACATGATAATAACAGGTCTGGATTACGGTAGGCAGCTAATTGTTAAATTCAACTTTCCATCCTTACCTTGGAAGGTCACAGTCTGATGTGCTGATCGCCTGTGAGTGAGACAACGCTAGCTAGCCAATGGGAGCGTAGTAGAACACTCCTCTGAATAACGGGGCGTGGTTTTGGCTTAACTGAGTTGGGGAAAAGACGCGGTTAGCTAGACTGATTGGTGTTTCACTAACAGGCTAGGGGTTAGGCTAGCTAGACTGATTGGTGTTTCACTAGCAGACTAGGGGTTAGGCTAGCTTGACTGATTGGTGTTTCACTGGCAGACTAGGGGTTAGGCTAGCTAGACAGATTGGTGTTTCACTAACAGACGAGGGGTTAGGCTAGCTAGACTGATTGGTGTTTCACTAACAGACTAGGGGTTAGGCTAGCTAGACAGTTTGGTGTTTCACTAGCAGTCTAGGGGTTAGGCTAGCTAGACTGATTTGTGTTTCATTAGCAGACTAGGGGTTAGGCTAGCTAGACTGATTTGTGTTTCATTAGCAGACTAGGGGTTAGGCTAGCTAGACTGATTGGTGTTTCACTAGCAGACTAGGGGTTAGGCTAGCTAGACTGTTTGGCATTTCGCAAGCAGGCTAGGGGTTAGGCTAGCTAGACTGTTTGGCATTTCGCAAGCAGGCTAGGGGTTAGGCTAGCTAGACTGTTTGGCATTTCGCAAGCAGGCTAGGGGTTAGGCTAGCTAGACTGTTTGGCATTTCGCAAGCAGGCTATGGGTTAGGCTAGCTAGACTGATTGGTGTTTCACTAGCAGACTAGGGGTTAGGCTAGCTAGACTGTTTGGCATTTCGCAAGCAGGCTAGGGGTTAGGCTAGCTAGACTGTTTGGTGTTTCACAAGCAGGCTAGGGGTTAGGCTAGCTAGACTGTTTGTCACTAACAGGCTAGGGGTTAGGCTAGCTAGACTGTTTGACTAACTGACTAGGTTAGGCTAGCTAGACTGTTTGACTAATAGACTAGGGGTTAGGCTAGCTAGACTGTTTGACTAACTGACTAGGTTAGGCTAGCTAGACTGTTTGACTAACTGACTAGGTTAGGCTAGCTAGACTGTTTGGCGTTTCAAGCAGGCTAGGGGTTAGGCTAGTTAGACTGTTTGTCACTAACAGGCTAGGGGTTAGGCTAGTTAGACTGTTTGTCACTAGCAGGCTAGGGGTTAGGCTAGTTAGACTGTTTGTCACTAACAGGCTAGGGGTTAGGCTAGCTAGTCTGTGTGTCACTAACAGGCTAGGGGTTAGGCTAGCTAGTCTGTGTGTCACTAACAGGCTAGGGGTTAGGCTAGCTAGTCTGTTTGTCACTAACAGGTTAGGCTAGCTAGTCTGTTTGTCACTAACAGGCTAGGGATTAGTCTAGCTAGACTGTTTGGTGTTAGGCTAGCTAGACTCTTGGGTGTTTGTATAACTAGCAGGCTAGTGTGTGCATGTGTGGTGAGACTTAGCAAGGTGCAGATGCTGACACAGAACTCAGACTCACCTCATATATATACACACACATGCTCACACACAGATCTCAGCTGATCTATTTGCCACATTAGCGGAGTCTTTAGGGGATTTGAGGGGTTTGCTAATTGTCAGTCTTTAGGGGATTTGAGAGGTTTGCTAATTGCCAGTTTGTAATTTTAATTGGGACTAACAATCCCTCCCCTCTTCCCCCGTTCATTAAATTGATTAGACAATAAGGTGGTCGTCACTTTGCCCCCTAATCGTCTGACTACGTGCGCCCCCACCCCACCTCACACACATACAGTACCAGTGAGAAGTTGGGACACTCCTACTCATTTCAGGGTTTTTCTTTCTTTTGGACTATTTTCTACATTGTAGAATAGTCGTGAAGAAATCAAAACTATGAAATAACACATATGGAATCATGTAGTAACCAAAAAAGTGTTAAACAAATCAAAATATATTTTGAAAATATATTTGAGATTCTTCAAAGTAGCCACCCTTTACCTTGATGACAGCTTTGCACACTCATTGCATTCTCTCAACTAGCTTCATGAGGTAGTCACCTGGAATCTATTTAAATTAACAGGTGTGCCTTGTTAATTTGTGGGATTTATTTCCTTAATGCTTTTGAGCCAATCAGCTGTGTTGTGACAAGGTACAGAAGACAGCCCTATTTGGTAAAACACCAACACCTTTTTGGCAAGAACAGCTCAAATAAGCAAAGAGAAACAACAGTCCATCATTACTTTAAGACATGAAGGTCAGTCAATTCGGAAAATGTCACAAAAACCAAAGAGCAAGGCCGAGAAACATAGTGGAAGAGAGAGAGAGAGAGAGCAAGGCCGAGAAACATAGTGGAAGAGAGAGAGAGAGAGAGCAAGGCCGAGAAACATAGTGGAGAGAGAGAGAAAGCAAGGCCGAGAAACATAGTGGAAGAGAGAGAGAGAAAGCAAGGCCGAGAAACATAGTGGAAGAGAGAGAGAGAAAGCAAGGCCGAGAAACATAGTGGAAGAGAGAGAGAGCAAGGCCGAGAAACATAGTGGAAGAGAGAGAGAGAGAGAGAGAGAGAGAGAGAGAGAGAGAGAGAGAGCAAGGCTGAGAAACATAGTGGGAGAGAGAGAGAAAACAAGGCCGAGAAACATAGTGGAAGAGAGAGAGAAAGCAAGGCCGAGAAACATAGTGGAAGAGAGAGAGAGAGAGAAAGCAAGGCTGAGAAACATAGTGGAAGAGAGAGAGAGAGAGCAAGGCCGAGAAACATAGTGGAAGAGAGAGAGAGAGAGCAAGGCCGAGAAACATAGTGGAAGAGAGAGAGAGAGAGAAAGCAAGGCTGAGAAACATAGTGGAAGAGAGAGAGAAAACAAGGCCGAGACACATAGTGGAGAGAGAGAGAAAGCAAGGCTGAGAAACATAGTGGAAGAGAGAGAGAAAACAAGGCAGAGAAACATAGTGGAGAGAGAGAGAAAGCAAGGCCGAGAAACATAGTGGAAGAGAGAGAGAGAAAGCAAGGCTGAGAAACATAGTGGAGAGAGAGAGAGAAAGCAAGGCTGAGACACATAGTGGAGAGAGAGAGAGAATGCAAGGCTGAGACACATAGTGGAGAGAGAGAGAGAGAGAGAGAAAGTAAGGCTGAGAAACATAGTGGCGAGTGAGAGAATGCAAGGCCGAGAAACATAGTGGAGAGAGAGAGAGAGAAAGCAAGGCTGAGAAAGATGAAGGAATAGAAAGAGATAGACGGAGTGATGTGATTGATAATATCTGATGACTGCAAGTGATTGATAACACCTCATGACTGCAGATGATTGATAATGCCTGATGACTGCAGATGATTGACAATGTCTGACTGCAGGTGATTAAAAATCAAAAGAAATCAGCCAAGAGCTCAGATTTTTTTTGTAGATCTCCACCATTCTGGTTCATCCTTGGGAAAAATTTCCAAACGCCTGAAGGTACCACGTTCATCTGTACAAACAATAGTACGCAAGTATAAACACCATGGGACCACGCAGCCGTCATAACGCTCAGGAAGGAGAAGCGTTCTGTCTCCTAGAGATTAACGTACTTTGGTGCGAAAAGTGCAAATCAACCTTGTGAAGATGCTGGAAGAAATGGGTACAAAAGTATCTATATACACAGTAAAATGAGTCCTATATCAACATAACCTGAAAGGCCAATCAACAAGGAAGAAGCCACTGCTCCTAAACCGCCATAAAAAAGCCAGACTACGGTTTGCAACTGCACATGGGGACGAAGATCGGACTTTTTGGAGAAATGTCCTCTGGTCTGATGAAACAAAAATAGAACTGTTTGGCCATAATGACCATCGTTATGTTTGTTTGAAAAAGGAGGAGACTTGCAAGCCGAAGAACACCATCCCAACCGTGAAGCACGGGGGTGGCAGCATCATATTGTGGGGTAGCTTTGCTGCAGGAGGGACTGGTGCACTTCACAAAATAGATGGCATCATGAGGCAGGACAATTATGTGGATATATTGAAGCAACATCTCAAGACATCAGTCAGGAAGTTAAAGCTTGGTCGCAAATGGGTCTTCCAAATGGACAATGACGCCAAGCATACTTCCAAAGTTGTGGCAAAATGGCTTAAGGACAACAGAGTCAAGGTATTGGAGGACCATCACAAAGCCCTGACCTCATTCCTATAGAAAATGTGTGGGCAGAACTGAAAAAGCGAGGCGGCCTACAAACCTGACTCCAGCTCTGTCAGGAGGAATGGGCCAAATCTCACCCAATTTATTGTGGGAAGCTTGTGGAAGGCTACCCGAAACGTTTTACCCAAGGTAAACAATTTAAAGGCAATGCTACCAAATTCTAATTGAGTGTATGTAAACTTCTGACCCACTGGGAATGTGATGAAAGAAATAAAAGCTGAAATAAATCATTCTCTCTACTATTAATCTGACATTTGACATTCCTAAAATAAAGTGGTGATCCTAACTGACCTAAAACAGGGAATTTTTACTCAGATTAAATGTCAGGATTTGTGAAAAACTGAGTTTAAATGTATTTGGCTAAAGTGTATGTAAACTTCCGACTTCAAATGTATACACAGAGCTCTCTCGACACACTCACACAAGTATCAGAAACCTCACACACACACACACACACACACACACACACACACACACACACACACACACACACACACACAGAGAGACAAAATACATATTTTAAACGTCTTGTGCCCGCTACTTAAATCTTACAAGATTAGGTTTAGAGCAGTGGTCACCGACCGGTCGATATTAAAGACATTTCTGTAGAAAAGCCAAGTGGTCACCAACCGGTCGATATTAAAGACATTTCTGTAGAAAAGCCAAGTGGTCACCAACCGGTCGATATTAAAGACATTTCTGTAGAAAAGCCAAGTGGTCACCAACCGGTCGATATTAAAGACATTTCTGTAGAAAAGCCAAGTGGTCACCAACCGGTCGATATTAAAGACATTTCTGTAGAAAATGTTTTCTTATTTTGAACCATTTAATGTTTCTGAAAAGACAAACTTCACCCGGTGGACCTGGAGATCTGTGGCTGAATCAGGACACGCCTACTGTGCTGGCCAATCAGATATCTCAAATCACCATGCCTACAGCTTCCACAACCACAGCAAAGTTTGATTGGCTACTAGCCTATATGTGATTTCATACAACTTTTAAAAACCTTGACCAGAGAGAGACTGTCAAAGAATACAGCAAGAAGCTGCTGTTTTTATGAGTGAATTCATGTTTGTTTTTATTCAGGACTGTCAACGCTGTTTTTATTCATGACTGTCAACACTGTTTTTATTCAGGACTGTCAACACTGTTTTTATTCAGGACTGTCAACACTGTTTTTATTCAGGACTGTCAACACTGTTTTTATTCAGGACTGTCAACACTGTTTTTATTCAGGACTGTCAACACTGTTTTTATTCAGGACTGTCAACACTGTTTTTATTCAGGACTGTCAACATTGTTTTTATTCAGGACTGTCAACATTGTTTTTATTCAGGACTGTCAACACTGTTTTTATGAGTGAGTTCATGTTTGTTATTATTCAGGACTGTCAACACTGTTTTTATTCAGGACTGTCAACACTATTTTTATTCAGGACTGTCAACACTGTTTTTATTCAGGACTGTCAAAACTATTTTTATTCAGGACTGTCAACATTGTTTTTATTCAGGACTGTCAACACTATTTTTATTCAGGACTGTCAACACTGTTTTTATTCAGGACTGTCAAAACTATTTTTATTCAGGACTGTCAACACTATTTTTATTCAGGACTGTCAACACTGTTATTATTCAGGACTGTCAACTGTAACGGCGTTCTTCGTTTGTAGAAAGAGAGTCGGACCGAAATGCAGCGTGGTGGTTACTCATGTTACTTTAATGAAGAAAAACGTGATACATGAAATAACTATACAATACAAAACAACAAACGGAACGTAAAACTTATTACAGCCTATCTGGTGAATACACAAAGACAGGAACAAACACCCACGAGTTACAAAGTGAAACTCAGGCTACCTAAATACGGTTCCCAATCCGAGACAACGAGAATCACCTGACTGATTGAGAACCGCCTCAGGCAGCCAATCCTAACTAGACACACCCCTAAACAACACAATCCCAATGCTAATAAAACCCCAATACGAACCCAACACATAACCCATGTCACACCCTGGCCAGACCAAAATATATAACGAAAACACAAAACATATTGACCAAGGCGTGACATCAACACTGTTTTTATTCAGGACTGTCAACACTGTTATTATTCAGGACTGTCAACACTGTTTATTATTCAGGACTGTCAACACTGTTATTATTCAGGACTGTCAACACTGTTTTTATTCAGGACTGTCAACACTGTTATTATTCAGGACTGTCAACACTGTTATTATTCAGGACTGTCAACACTGTTTTTATTCAGGACTGTCAACACTGTTATTATTCAGGACTGTCAACACTGTTATTATTCAGGACTGTCAACACTGTTATTATTCAGGACTGTCAACACTGTTTTTATTCAGGACTGTCAACACTGTTATTATTCAGGACTGTCAACACTGTTTTTATTCAGGACTGTCAACACTGTTATTATTCAGGACTGTCAACACTGTTTTTATTCAGGACTGTCAACACTGTTATTATTCAGGACTGTCAACACTGTTTTTATTCAGGACTGTCAACACTGTTTTTATTCAGGACTGTCAACACTGTTTTTATTCAGGACTGCATCAACACTGTTTTTATTCAGGACTGTCAACAGGACTGTTTTTATTCAGGACTGTCAACACTGTTTTTATTCAACTGTCAAACACTATTTTTTTATTCAGGACTGTCAACACTGTTTTTATTCAGGACTGTCAACACTGTTTTTATTCAGGACTGTCAACACTGTTTTTATTCAGGACTGTCAACACTGTTATTATTCAACACTACTACAAGAGCAGGTGGAAACTTGCTGTCTCCCTACTTCTGGTCAGTCTGCACCGGATGAAAAGGAAGGATGAGAGCAGGTGGAAGACAGTGCCTCTCTGGTCAGTCTCACCGGAGGAAAGGAAGGAGATTAGCAGGTGGAAGCTTGTCCTGTCTATTTCAGTCTCAGAGGAAAGGAAGGAGAGAAGGTATTTCCCTTTCTCTGTCAGTCTCACCGGAGGAAAGGAAGGAGAGAGCAGGTGGAAGATTTGTGCCTCTGGTCAGATGCGAGGAAAGGAAGGAGCCATCAGGTGGAAGACAGTGTCCCTTCTCTCTGGTCAGTCTCACCGGAGGAAAGGAAGGAGAGAGCAGGTGGAAGACAGTGTCCCTTCTCTCTGGTCAGTCTCACCGGAGGAAAGGAAGGAGAGAGCAGGTGGAAGACAGTGTCTCCTCTCTCTGGTCAGTCTCACCGGAGGAAAGGAAGGAGAGAGCAGGTGGAAGACGGTGTCTCCTCTCTCTGGTCAGTCTCACCGGAGGAAAGGAAGGAGAGAGCAGGTGGAAGACAGTGTCCCCTCTCTCTGGTCAGTCTCACCGGAGGAAAGGAAGGAGAGAGCAGGTGGAAGACGGTGTCTCCTCTCTCTGGTCAGTCTCACCGGAGGAAAGGAAGGAGAGAGCAGGTGGAAGACAGTGTCTCCTCTCTCTGGTCAGTCTCACCGGAGGAAAGGAAGGAGAGAGCAGGTGGAAGACAGTGTCTCCTCTCTCTGGTCAGTCTCACCGGAGGAAAGGAAGGAGAGAGCAGGTGGAAGACGGTGTCTCCTCTCTCTGGTCAGTCTCACCGGAGGAAAGGAAGGAGAGAGCAGGTGGAAGACAGTGTCTCCTCTCTCTGGTCAGTCTCACCGGAGGAAAGGAAGGAGAGAGCAGGTGGAAGACGGTGTCCCTCCTCTCTCTGGTCAGTCTCACCGGAGGAAAGGAAGGAAGGAGAGAGCAGGTGGAAGACGGTGTCTCCTCTCTCTGGTCAGTCTCACCGGAGGAAAGGAAGGAGAGAGCAGGTGGAAGACGGTGTCTCCTCTCTCTGGTCAGTCTCACCGGAGGAAAGGAAGGAGAGAGCAGGTGGAAGACGGTGTCTCCTCTCTCTGGTCAGTCTCACCGGAGGAAAGGAAGGAGAGAGCAGGTGGAAGACAGTGTCCCTTCTCTCTGGTCAGTCTCACCGGAGGAAAGGAAGGAGAGAGCAGGTGGAAGACAGTGTCTCCTCTCTCTGGTCAGTCTCACCGGAGGAAAGGAAGGAGAGAGCAGGGACCGTGAGAGGCTGACCCTCTGCTGCTCTCTCCCTCCGCTGAGACTGGGAACTCAGAACTCTCAAATCTCCGACTTCAGTGCTTTCAATACAACTGGGAACTCGAGAAAAAAAAAACTGTATTCAACTGGGGAAAGATTCCAACTCTGAGCTTGGACTTTCCGACCTGAAGATCACTGACATCATGATTTGACCTCATATTTTTCTGAGTTCCTGGTTGTCTTCAAAGCACCATGACCATCAGATGCATGTACCATCAGTCCAGTAAAATGCAAATATATAATTATTTCAATTTGTGGTCAGCTCTGCTTTGCAAGTGCTACACCAGTTTATAAATATCATATGACCTGGGAATAACAGTATTGGCAGGCCAGGCATATAGCCAATATGCTGTGATAACGTAGATCTCAGCTTGCTTTTGGACTGCGAAAGTGATCTTGACTTAGAAAAGGTTGGTGACCATTGGTTTAGAGCTGTCGTTAAAATGAAATGTTTTGGACAGAAAGTGTGTAGTGTAGCCTGTCCAGTAGTGACGACCAGTGTCCTTTACCTTCTCCCTAACCCATCTCTCCCTCTCTTCCCTCTTCAGGTGCTCTGTCAGGGGGTCAGCTGGGTCCAGGAGAGCTGCTGCAACAGAGGTTACGCTGTGGCCAGGTGGACCAGGCTCTAGGAATTCTGGGAGCCATGGAGTGGAGCACTATGGGAACGGAGTGTTACCGGGCACTGACTTCTGTCACAGACTACCTGCTGAGGCTAGAGCTGGACCAGACCAGAGAGGGTGAGACCGGGGCAATGCATTCACCAATCTGTCACTTAGGCTGCGTTTACACAGTCAACCCAGTTCTGGTCATCTGCCTAATTATTGGCAAAAGAGATGATCTGATTGGTCAAAAGACCAATTTGTGAAAAATGATCAGAATTGGGCTGCCTGTGTAAATGTAGCTTTAGTCAATCAAGTAATCAGTCCAGCAAACTGTAAATCAATGAATCAATCAATCAGTTGACTAATGAATCAGTCAATCAACCAAATATAGTAAACCATCAAATTAAATCAATGCATTAATCAATCTATTAATCAACCAACCAGTCGGTCAGTCAGTCAATCAATTAATCAACCAGTCAATCAGTAAACCAATCAAATTAATCTTTATTTCCTGTCTGCAGTCCAGTTGGAGGCAGCTCTGGGTGTGTTCTACGCTCCGCCCCGCCCCCTCTCTGACTCGGTGGTTCTAGAATACAGAGGGCCAATCAGCAAGTACGCCCGACGCTTCTTCCACCACCTACTCAGGTAACCCAACCCCCTACAGTATAACCCACCCACTCGGGTAACCACACCTCCTATACACTTAACCACACCCACCAAGGTCTGCCAAACGGAGAAAAAAAACTTTCACCTTTCATTTAAATACAATCATAATTTTTCTGTCATCTTAGATTGACATTTGAGTCATTTAGCAGACGCTCTTATCCAGAGAGACTAACAGTTAATTGGGTTTAAGATACTGTAGCTAGGTGAGACAACCACATGTCAGTCACAGTGTATTCTGAAAGTATTCAGACCCCTGGGCTTTTTACACATTCTGTTACGGCCTTATTCTAAAATGGATTACATTGGTCCATTTTTCTCATCAATCTTAACAAAATACCCCATAATGACAAAGCAAAAACAGGTTTTTATGTCATCAAATGTATTAAAAATAACAAACTGAAATATACCATTTACATAAGTATGATGGAGGCCACTGTGTTCTTGGTGACCTTCAATGCTGCAGAAATGTTTTGGTACCCAGATCTGTGCCTCAACATGATCCTGTCTCGAAGCTCGACAGACAATTCCTTCAACCTCGTGGCTTGGTTTTTGCTCTGACATGCACTGTCAACTGTGGGACCTTATATAGACAGGTGTGTACCTTTCCAAATCATGTCCAATCGATTTCATTTACCACAGGTGGACTCCAATACCTAGGATAGGATAAAGTAATCCTTCTCACCCCCTTAAAAGACTTAGATGCACTATTGTAAAGTGGCTGCTCCACTGGATGTCATAAGGTGAATGCACCAATTTGTAAGTCGCTCTGGATAAGAGCGTCTGCTAAATGACTTAAATGTAAATGTAAGTTGTAGAAACATCTCAAGGATGATCAATGGAAACAAGATGCACCTGAGCTCAATTTCGAATCTCATAGCAAAGGGTCTGAATACCTATGTAAATACGATATTTCTGTTGATTTATTTTTATAAATGTGCAGAAAAATCTAAAAACCTGTTTTCGCTTCGTCATTATGTGGTGTGGTGTGTAGATTGATGAGGAAATAGTTTTATGTAATTCATTTTAGAATGAGGCTGTAACATAACAAAATGTGGAACAAGTCAAGGGGTCTGAATACTTTCCGAAGGCACAGGAAGCACATTTTCCCTCAATCAAGTAATTATTAGTGCTAGTAGGAAAAAACAAGTGAGTTAAAAAATAATAATTCTACATTAGTTAATAAAGTAAGTAGCTAACAGCACTGAGTCGATCAATTCAGAATAATGATGATGATGATGATGAATGATGATGATAACGATGTGATATCTTGCTCTCAAACACACACACATACACACGCACATACACACACATACATATATATACACACATACACACGCACATACAAACACATACATATATATACACACATACACACGCACATACAAACACATACATATATATATACACACACACACACAAACACACAGAAAATTGAAAAGAGGGTCTCTCCATTTATAGAGATGAGAGTTGGGAGGCTGAGTATCTACTCAGTACAATACTCCCTAACTTCTCCAGGCCAGAGCCAACATGAAACAAACAAACTCAACCAAAGAGAAGCGTTTTCATTTGATGTTGAAGAAGGGATGAATGCAGGTGGGTGATAAGGGAGAGGGAAAAAGAGGGAGGAGAGGGGAGAGAGGGAGGGGAGAGGGGAGAGGTGGGGTGCCAGAAAAGTCTCTGCTTGCCAAAGAGAGAAAATGGAAGAAGGAAGATGTGGAGTGAACGAGCCTAGCAAGAACACTGGACCACTGTAGTGATGGAAGGTTTTACAGCAAGAACACTGTGGACCACTGTAGTGATGGAAGGTTTTACAGCAAGAACACTGTGGACCACTGTAGTGATGGCAGGTTTTACAGCAAGAACACTGGACCACTGTAGTGATGGCAGGTTTTACAGCAAGAACACTGGACCACTGTGGTGATGGAAGGTTTTACAGCAAGAACACTGGACCACTGTAGTGATGGCAGGTTTTACAGCAAGAACACTGTGGACCACTGTAGTGATGGAAGGTTTTATAGCAAGAACACTGGACCACTGTAGTGATGGCAGGTTTTACAGCAAGAACACTGGACCACTGTAGTGATGGCAGGTTTTATAGCAAGAACACTGGACCACTGTGGTGATGGAAGGTTTTACAGCAAGAACACTGGACCACTGTAGTGATGGCAGGTTTTACAGCAAGAACACTGGACCACTGTAGTGATGGCAGGTTTTATAGCAAGAACACAGAACACAGGCTGTGGACCACTGTAGTGATGGCAGGTTTTACAGCAAGAACACTGGACCACTGTAGTGATGGCAGGTTTTACAGCAAGAACACTGGACCACTGTAGTGATGGCAGGTTTTACAGCAAGAACACTGTGGACCACTGTAGTGATGGCAGGTTTTACAGCAAGAACACTGGACCACTGTAGTGATGGAAGGTTTTACAGCAAGAACACTGGACCACTGTAGTGATGGCAGGTTTTACAGCAAGAACACTGTGGACCACTGTAGTGATGGCAGGTTTTACAGCAAGAACACTGGACCACTGTAGTGATGGCAGGTTTTACAGCAAGAACACTGGACCACTGTAGTGATGGAAGGTTTTACAGCAAGAACACTGGACCACTGTAGTGATGGCAGGTTTTACAGCAAGAACACTGTGGACCACTGTAGTGATGGAAGGTTTTATAGCAAGAACACTGGACCACTGTAGTGATGGCAGGTTTTACAGCAAGAACACTGGACCACTGTAGTGATGGCAGGTTTTAGCAAGAACAAGAACACAAGAACACTGGACCACTGTAGTGATGGCAGGTTTTACAGCAAGAACACTGGACCACTGTAGTGATGGCAGGTTTTACAGCAAGAACACTGGACCACTGTAGTGATGGCAGGTTTTATAGCAAGAACACTGGACCACTGTAGTGATGGCAGGTTTTACAGCAAGAACACTGGACCACTGTAGTGATGGCAGGTTTTACAGCAAGAACACTGTGGACCACTGTAGTGATGGCAGGTTTTACAGCAAGAACACTGGACCACTGTAGTGATGGCAGGTTTTACAGCAAGAACACTGGACCACTGTAGTGATGGCAGGTTTTACAGCAAGAACACTGTGGACCACTGTAGTGATGGAAGGTTTTATAGCAAGAACACTGGACCACTGTAGTGATGGCAGGTTTTATAGCAAGAACACTGGACCACTGTAGTGATGGCAGGTTTTACAGCAAGAACACTGGACCACTGTAGTGATGGCAGGTTTTACAGCAAGAACACTGGACCACTGTAGTGATGGCAGGTTTTACAGCAAGAACACTGGACCACTGTAGTGATGGCAGGTTTTATAGCAAGAACACTGGACCACTGTAGTGATGGAAGGTTTTACAGCAAGAACACTGGACCACTGTAGTGATGGAAGGTTTTACAGCAAGAACACTGGACCACTGTAGTGATGGAAGGTTTTACAGCAAGAACACTGTGGACCACTGTAGTGATGGAAGGTTTTACAGCAAGAACACTGGACCACTGTGGTGATGGAAGGTTTTACAGCAAGAACACTGGACCACTGTAGTGATGGTAGGTTTTACAGCAAGAACACTGGACCACTGTAGTGATGGCAGGTTTTACAGCAAGAACACTGGACCACTGTAGGTGATGGACCACTGTAGTGATGGAAGGTTTTACAGCAAGAACACTGGACCACTGTAGTGATGGCAGGTTTTACAGCAAGAACACTGGACCACTGTAGTGATGGAAGGTTTTACAGCAAGAACACTGGACCACTGTAGTGATGGCAGGTTTTACAGCAAGAACACTGTGGACCACTGTAGTGATGGCAGGTTTTACAGCAAGAACACTGGACCACTGTAGTGATGGCAGGTTTTACAGCAAGAACCTGTGGACCACTGTAGTGATGGAAGGTTTTACAGCAAGAACACTGTGGACCACTGTAGTGATGGAAGGTTTTACAGCAAGAACACTGTGGACCACTGTAGTGATGGAAGGTTTTACAGCAAGAACACTGGACCACTGTGGTGATGGAAGGTTTTACAGCAAGAACACTGGACCACTGTAGTGATGGTAGGTTTTACAGCAAGAACACTGGACCACTGTAGTGATGGCAGGTTTTACAGCAAGAACACTGTGGACCACTGTAGTGATGGAAGGTTTGACAGCAAGAACACTGGACCACTGTAGTGATGGAAGGTTTTACAGCAAGAACACTGGACCACTGTAGTGATGGCAGGTTTTACAGCAAGAACACTGGACCACTGTAGTGATGGAAGGTTTTACAGCAAGAACACTGGACCACTGTAGTGATGGCAGGTTTTACACCAAGAACACTGTGGACCACTGTAGTGATGGCAGGTTGTACAGCAAGAACACTGGACCACTGTAGTGATGGCAGGTTTTACAGCAAGAACACTGTGGACCACTGTAGTGATGGAAAGTTTTACAGCAAGAACACTGTGGACCACTGTAGTGATGGCAGGTTTTACAGCAAGAGCAATATGGACCACTGTAGTGATGGCAGGTTTTACAGCAAGAGCAATATGGACCACTGTAGTGATGGCAGGTTTTACAGCAAGAACACTGGACCACTGTAGTGATGGCAGGTTTTACAGCAAGAACACCATGTTGTGGGGGTGCTTTGCTGCAGGGGGACTGGTGCACTTCACAAAATAGATGGCATCATGAGGAGGGACAATTATGTGGATATATTGAAGCAACATCTCAAAACATCAGTCAGGAAGTTAAAGCTTGGTCGCAAATGGGTCTTCCAAATGGACAATGACCCCAAGCATAATTCCAAAGTTGTGGCAAAATGACAACAAAGTCAAGGTGTTGGAGTGGCCATCACAAAGCTCTGACCTCAATCCTATAGAAAATGACTGGGCAGAACTGAAAAAGCATGTGCAAGCAAGGATGCCTACAAACCTGACTCAGTTACACCAGCTCTGTCAGGAGGAATGAGCCAAAATCCACCCAATTTATTGTCGGAAGCTTGTGGAAGGCTACCCGAAACGTTTGACCCAAGTTAAACAATTTAAAGGCAATGCTTCCAACTACTAATTGAGTGTAGGTAAACTTCTGACCCACTGGGAATGTGATGAAAGAAATACAATCTGAAATAAATCTTTCTCTCTACTATTATTCTGACATTTAACATTCTTAAAATAAAGTGGTGATCCTAACTGACCTAAAACAGGAATAGGATTAAATGTCAGGAATTGTGAAAAACTGAGTTTAAATGTATTTGGCTAAGGTGTATGTAAACTTCCGACTTCAACTGTATATAAACTCAATTCTGGGTTAATTTTGTTGGTGTATACATACACATTACTGGGGTGGCAGGTAGCCTAGTGGTTAGAGCGTTGGGCCAGTAACCAGCAGGTAGCCTAGTGGTTAGAGCGTTGGGCCAGTAACCAGCAGGTAGCCTAGTGGTTAGAGCTTTGGGCCAGTAACCAGCAGGTAGCCTAGTGGTTAGAGCGTTGGGCCAGTAACCAGCAGGTAGCATAGTGGTTAGAGCGTTGGGCCAGTAACCAGCAGGTAGCCTAGTGGTTAGAGCGTTGGGCCAGTAACCAGCAGGTAGCCTAGTGGTTAGAGCTTTGGGCCAGTAACCAGCAGGTAGCCTAGTGGTTAGAGCGTTGGGCCAGTAACCAGCAGGTAGCATAGTGGTTAGAGCGTTGGGCCAGTAACCAGCAGGTAGTCTAGTGGTTAGAGCGTTGGGCCAGTAACCAGCAGGTAGCCTAGTGGTTAGAGCGTTGGGCCAGTAACCAGGAGGTAGCCTAGTGGTTAGAGCAGTGGACCAGTAACCAGCAGGTAGCCTAGTGGTTAGAGAGTTGGGCCAGTAACCAGCAGGTAGCCTAGTGGTTAGAGCGTTGGGCCAGTAACCAGCAGGTAGCCTAGTGGTTAGAGCGTTGGGCCAGTAACCAGCAGGTAGCCTAGTGGTTAGAGCATTGGGCCAGTAACCAGCAGGTAGCCTAGTGGTTAGAGCGTTGGGCCAGTAACCAGCAGGTAGCCTAGTGGTTAGAGCATTGGGCCAGTAACCAGCAGGTAGCCTAGTGGTTAGAGCATTGGACCAGTAACCAGCAGGTAGCCTAGTGGTTAGAGTGTTGGACCAGTAACCAGCAGGTAGCCTAGTGGTTAGAGCGTTGGACCAGTAACCAGCAGGTAGCCTAGTGGTTAGAGCGTTGGGCCAGTAACCAGCAGGTAGCCTAGTGGTTAGAGCGTTGGACCAGTAACCAGCAGGTAGCCTAGTGGTTGGGAATTGGGCCAGTAACCAGCAGGTAGCCTAGTGGTTAGAGCATTGGGCCAGTAACCAGCAGGTAGCCTAGTGGTTAGAGTTTTGGACCAGTAACCAGCAGGTAGCCTAGTGGTTAGAGCGTTGGGCCAGTAACCAGCAGGTAGCCTAGTGGTTAGAGCGTTGGGCCAGTAACCAGCAGGTAGCCTAGTGGTTAGAGCATTGGGCCAGTAACCAGCAGGTAGCCTAGTGGTTAGAGCGTTGGGCCAGTAACCAGCAGGTAGCCTAGTGGTTAGAGCATTGGGCCAGTAACCAGCAGGTAGCCTAGTGGTTAGAGCATTGGACCAGTAACCAGCAGGTAGCCTAGTGGTTAGAGTGTTGGACCAGTAACCAGCAGGTAGCCTAGTGGTTAGAGCGTTGGACCAGTAACCAGCAGGTAGCCTAGTGGTTAGAGCGTTGGGCCAGTAACCAGCAGGTAGCCTAGTGGTTAGAGCGTTGGACCAGTAACCAGCAGGTAGCCTAGTGGTTCGAGCGTTGGGCCAGTAACCAGCAGGTAGCCTAGTGGTTAGAGCATTGGGCCAGTAACCAGCAGGTAGCCTAGTGGTTAGAGTTTTGGACCAGTAACCAGCAGGTAGCCTAGTGGTTAGAGCGTTGGGCCAGTAACCAGCAGGTAGCCTAGTGGTTAGAGCATTGGGCCAGTAACCAGCAGGTAGCCTAGTGGTTAGAGCGTTGGACCAGTAACCAGCAGGTAGCCTAGTGGTTAGAGCATTGGGCCAGTAACCAGCAGGTAGCCTAGTGGTTAGAGCGTTGGGCCAGTAACCAGCAGGTAGCCTAGTGGTTAGAGTTTTGGACCAGTAACCAGCAGGTAGCCTAGTGGTTAGAGCGTTGGGCCAGTAACCAGCAGGTAGCCTAGTGGTTAGAGCGTTGGGCCAGTAACCAGCAGGTAGCCTAGTGGTTAGAGCATTGGGCCAGTAACCAGCAGGTAGCCTAGTGGTTAGAGCGTTGGGCCAGTAACCAGCAGGTAGCCTAGTGGTTAGAGCATTGGGCCAGTAACCAGCAGGTAGCCTAGTGGTTAGAGCATTGGACCAGTAACCAGCAGGTAGCCTAGTGGTTAGAGTGTTGGACCAGTAACCAGCAGGTAGCCTAGTGGTTAGAGCGTTGGACCAGTAACCAGCAGGTAGCCTAGTGGTTAGAGCGTTGGGCCAGTAACCAGCAGGTAGCCTAGTGGTTAGAGCGTTGGACCAGTAACCAGCAGGTAGCCTAGTGGTTCGAGCGTTGGGCCAGTAACCAGCAGGTAGCCTAGTGGTTAGAGCATTGGGCCAGTAACCAGCAGGTAGCCTAGTGGTTAGAGTTTTGGACCAGTAACCAGCAGGTAGCCTAGTGGTTAGAGCGTTGGGCCAGTAACCAGCAGGTAGCCTAGTGGTTAGAGCATTGGGCCAGTAACCAGCAGGTAGCCTAGTGGTTAGAGCGTTGGACCAGTAACCAGCAGGTAGCCTAGTGGTTAGAGTGTTGGACCAGTAACCAGCAGGTAGCCTAGTGGTTAGAGAGTTGGGCCAGTAACCAGCAGGTAGCCTAGTGGTTAGAGCGTTGGGCCAGTAACCAGCAGGTAGCCTAGTGGTTAGAGCGTTGGACCAGTAACCAGCAGGTAGCCTAGTGGTTAGAGCATTGGGCCAGTAACCAGCAGGTAGCCTAGTGGTTAGAGCGTTGGGCCAGTAACCAGCAGGTAGCCTAGTGGTTAGAGCATTGGGCCAGTAACCAGCAGGTAGCCTAGTGGTTAGAGCATTGGACCAGTAACCAGCAGGTAGCCTAGTGGTTAGAGTGTTGGACCAGTAACCAGCAGGTAGCCTAGTGGTTAGAGCGTTGGACCAGTAACCAGCAGGTAGCCTAGTGGTTAGAGCGTTGGGCCAGTAACCAGCAGGTAGCCTAGTGGTTAGAGCGTTGGACCAGTAACCAGCAGGTAGCCTAGTGGTTCGAGCGTTGGGCCAGTAACCAGCAGGTAGCCTAGTGGTTAGAGCATTGGGCCAGTAACCAGCAGGTAGCCTAGTGGTTAGAGTTTTGGACCAGTAACCAGCAGGTAGCCTAGTGGTTAGAGCGTTGGGCCAGTAACCAGCAGGTAGCCTAGTGGTTAGAGCGTTGGACCAGTAACCAGCAGGTAGCCTAGTGGTTAGAGTGTTGGACCAGTAACCAGCAGGTAGCCTAGTGGTTAGAGCGTTGGGCCAGTAACCAGCAGGTAGCCTAGTGGTTAGAGCGTTGGGCCAGCAACCAGCAGGTAGCCTAATGGTTAGAGCGTTGGGCCAATAACCAGCAGGTAGCCTAGTGGTTAGAGTGTTGGACTAGTAACCGAAAGGTTGCAAAATCGAATCCCCGTGCTGACAAGGTAAAAATCTGTCGTTCTGCCCCTGAACAAGGCAGTTAACCCACTGTTCCTAGGATTGTAAATAAGAATTTGTTCTTAACTGACTTGCCTAGTTAAATAAAGGTTGCATTTAAAATACAAAAATCTATAATTGCTGTGTTAATTTTGTTGGTGACATGCCAGAGACAGGAGACGTCTCCACATTCTATTTTACTGTCTGTACAGAACATCTTTAACACTTAACTCAAGCTGCAGGTGTAATGCTTTTTAATGTGTTGAAGTCTTATAATCCACTTTATGTTATGTCTGCAGACACCAGCGCTTTGAGAAGGCCTTCCTGCTGGCGGTTGACATTGGAGCTAGAGACCTGTTTATGGTGAGGCAGTCTGTCTTTTCCTCCTCTCTCTCTCTCTCTCCCTCTCTCTCTCTCTCTCTCTCTCTCTATCTTTCTCTCCCTCTCCTCTCTCTCTCCTCTCTCTATCTCTCCTCTCTCTCTCTCTATCTTTCTCTCTCTCTGTCTCTCTGTCTCTCTCTCTTCTCTATCTCATTCTCTCTTCTCTCTTTCTTTCTCTTCCTCTCTCTCCCTCTCTCTCTCTCTCTCTCTCTCTATCTTTCTCTCCCTCTCCTCTCTCTCTCCTCTCTCTATCTCTCCTCTCTCGCTCTCTTTCTTTCTCTCTCTCTCCACCTTTCTCTCTCTCTGTCTCTCTGTCTCTCTCTCTTTCTATCGCTCTCATTCTTTTATTCCTCTTCTCTCTCTCTCCTCTCGCTCTCTTCCTCTCTCTCACCCTCTCTCTCTCTCTCTCTCTCTCTTTCTCTCTCTCTCTCTCTCTCTCTCTCTCTCTCTCTCTGTCTCTCTCTCTCTCTTCTTTTGTCTCTCTCTTCTCTCTCTCTCCTCTCTCGCTCTCTTCCTCTCTCTCACCCTCTCTCTCTCTCTCTCTCTCTCCACCTTTCTTTCTCTCTCTCTCTCTCTCTCTCTCTCTCTCTCTCTCTCTCTCTCTCTCTCTCTCACCTTTCTCTCTCTCTCTCTCTCTCTCTCTCTCTCTCTCTCTCTGTCTCTCTCTCTGTCTCTCTCTCTGTCTCTCTCTCTCTCTCTCTCTCATTCTTTTGTTCCTCTTCTCTTCTCTCCTCTCCTTTTATCTTCTCTCGTCTTCTCTCTGTCTCTCTGTCATGGTGAATAACAGGTGGAGGGGCCTTGTGATCTGAACACTTTTCTTCCTTCTCTCACCTCTCTTCTTCTCGCTTGCTCTTTCTTTCACTCTACTGTGAAACGGTCTTGTATGTCTGACCCCCTTCTTTGTGGGGGCCCCCTTTTGCTTCACCCTCCATGCTTCCATGCCCCCCCAGCCATTTAATGTTCACTCTTTGCACCTCCTCTCTCACCTCCTCCCCCCTACTCCCATCACACTGATAGCAATAGGTTCCAATTCACTCGCCACTAAGTAGAGCCGCTGAGAAGCCGAATTGAAAAGGTGGAGCCGAAGCTATGGACCTTGAAAGGACACAGAGAGAGAGAGGAGTGAGGCAAGAGAGAAGGAGAGAGGAGAGACAGAAGGAGAGAGGAGGGGGTGGAGGGAAAGGACTGCTCCGGAAACAGAGATAAAGAGTGGGGAGATGAACAGAAAGGAGACCTCCTCTGTCACCCAGGAGACAAGCCAGAGAAAGGAGACCTCCTCTGTCACCTAGGAGACATATCAGAGAAAGGAGACCTCACCTGTCACCTAGGAGACATACCAGAGAAAGGAGACCTCCTCTGTCACCTAGGAGACATACTAGAAAACGGAGACCTCCTCTGTCACCTAGGAGACATACCAGAGAAAGGAGACCTCCTCTGTCACCTAGGAGACATACCAGAGAAAGGAGACCTCCTCTGTCACCTAGGAGACATACCAGAGAAAGGAGACCTCCTCTGTCACCTAGGATACATACCAGAGAAAGGAGACCTCCTATGTCACCTAGGAGACATACCAGAGAAAGGAGACCTCCTCTGTCACCTAGGAGACATACCAGATAAAGGAGACCTCCTCTGTCACCTAGGAGACATACCAGAGAAAGGAGACCTCCTCTGTCACCTAGGAGACATACCAGAGAAAGGAGACCTCCTCTGTCACCTAGGAGACATACCAGAGAAAGGAGACCTCCTCTGTCACATAGGAGACAAGCCAGAGAAAGGAGACCTCCTCTGTCACCTAGGAGACATACCAGAGAAAGGAGACCTCCTCTGTCACCTAGGAGACATACCAGAGAAAGGAGACCTCCTCTGTCACCTAGGAGCCATACCAGAGAAAGGAGACCTCCTCTGTCACCTAGGAGACATACCAGAGAAAGGAGACCTCCTCTGTCACCTAGGAGACATACCAGAGAAAGGAGACCTCCTCTGTCACCTAGGAGCCATACCAGAGAAAGGAGACCTCCTCTGTCACCTAGGAGACATACCAGAGAAAGGAGACCTCCTCTGTCACCTAGGAGACAAGACAGAGAAAGGAGACCTCCTCTGTCACCTAGGAGACATACCAGAGAATGGAGACCTCCTCTGTCACCTAGGAGACATACCAGAGAAAGGAGACCTCCTCTGTCACCTAGGAGACATACCAGAGAAAGGAGACCTCCTCTGTCACCTAGGAGACATACCAGAGAAAGGAGACCTCCTCTGTCACCTAGGAGACATACCAGAGAAAGGAGACCTCCTCTGTCACCTAGGAGACATACCAGAGAAAGGAGACCTCCTCTGTCACCTAGGAGACATACCAGAGAAAGGAGACCTCCTCTGTCACCTAGGAGACATACCAGAGAAAGGAGACCTCCTCTGTCACCTAGGAGACAAGCCAGAGAAAGGAGACCTCCTCTGTCACCTAGGAGACATACCAGAGAATGGAGACCTCCTCTGTCACCTAGGAGACATACCAGAGAAAGGAGACCTCCTCTGTCACCTAGGAGACATACCAGAGAAAGGAGACCTCCTCTGTCACCTAGGAGACATACCAGAGAAAGGAGACCTCCTCTGTCACCTAGGAGACATACCAGAGAAAGGAGACCTCCTCTGTCACCTAGGAGACAAGCCAGAGAAAGGAGACCTCCTCTGTCACCTAGGAGACAAGCCAGAGAAAGGAGACCTCCTCTGTCACCTAGGAGACAAGCCAGAGAAAGGAGACCTCCTCTGTCACCTAGGAGACATACCAGAGAAAGGAGACCTCCTCTGTCACCTAGGAGACAAGCCAGAGAAAGGAGACCTCCTCTGTCACCTAGGAGACAAGCCAGAGAAAGGAGACCTCCTCTGTCACCTAGGAGACATACCAGAGAATGGAGACCTCCTCTGTCACCTAGGAGACAAGCCAGAGAAAGGAGACCTCCTCTGTCACCTAGGAGACATACCAGAGAAAGGAGACCTCCTCTGTCACCTAGGAGACAAGCCAGAGAAAGGAGACCTCCTCTGTCACCTAGGAGACATACCAGAGAAAGGAGACCTCCTCTGTCACCTAGGAGACAAGCCAGAGAAAGGAGGGA
>NW_027039993.1:60594-63094 GCF_034236695.1 Oncorhynchus nerka
GGGTCTAGGGGACAGACAGACAGACAGACAGACAGACAGACAGACAGACAGACAGACTCAGGGTCAGGGTACAGACAGACAGACAGACAGACAGACAGACAGACAGACAGACTCAGGGTATAGGGTAGAGACAGACACAGACAGACAGACAGACAGACAGACAGACAGACAGACAGACAGACAGACAGACAGACAGACTCAGGGTCTAGGGGTAGAGACAGACAGACAGACAGACAGACAGACAGACAGACAGACAGACAGACAGACAGACAGACAGACAGACTCAGGGTATAGGGGTAGAGACAGACAGACAGACAGACAGACTCAGGGTCTAGGGGTACAGACAGACAGACAGACAGACAGACAGACAGACAGACAGACAGACAGACAGACAGACAGACAGACAGACTCAGGGTATAGGGGTACAGACAGACAGACAGACAGACAGACAGACAGACAGACAGACAGACAGACAGACAGACTCAGGGTCTAGGGGTACAGACAGACAGACAGACAGACAGACAGACAGACAGACAGACAGACAGACAGACAGACAGACAGACAGACAGACACAGACAGACAGGGACAGACAGACAGACAGACAGACAGACAGACAGACAGACAGACAGACTCAGGGTCTAGGGGTACAGACAGACAGACAGACAGACAGACAGGGACAGACAGACAGAGACAGACAGACTCAGGGTCTAGGGGACAGACAGACAGACAGACAGACAGACAGACTCAGGGTCTAGGGGTACAGACAGACAGACAGACAGACAGACAGACAGACAGACAGACAGACAGACAGACAGACTCAGGGTATAGGGGTACAGACAGACAGACAGACAGACAGACAGACAGACAGACAGACAGACAGACAGACATACAGACAGACAGACAGACAGACAGACTCAGGGTCTAGGGGTACAGACAGACAGACAGACAGACAGACTCAGGGTCTAGGGGTAGAGACAGACAGACAGACAGACAGACTCAGGGTCTAGGGGTACAGACAGACAGACAGACAGACAGACAGACAGACAGACAGACAGACAGACAGACAGACAGACTCAGGGTCTAGGGGTAGGGGTACAGACAGACAGACAGACAGACAGACAGACAGACAGACAGACAGACAGACAGACAGACTCAGGGGACAGTACAGACAGACAGACAGACAGACAGACAGACAGACAGACAGGGTCTAGGGGTACAGACAGACAGACAGACAGACAGACAGGGTCTAGGGGACAGACAGACAGACAGACAGACAGACAGACAGACTCAGGGTAGGGGGTAGAGACAGACAGACAGACAGACAGACAGACAGACAGACAGACAGACAGACTCAGACAGACAGACAGACAGACAGACAGACAGACAGACAGACAGACAGACTCAGGGTCTAGGTGTAGAGACAGACAGACAGACAGACAGACAGACAGACAGACAGACAGACAGGTGTAGACAGACAGACAGACAGACAGACAGACAGACAGACAGACAGACAGACAGACAGACAGACTCAGGGTATAGGGGACAGACAGACAGACAGACAGACTGACAGACACTCAGGACAGACAGACAGGGTACAGACAGACAGACAGACAGACAGACTGACAGACTCAGGGTCTAGGGGTACAGACAGACAGACAGACTGACAGACTCAGGGTCTAGGGGTGTATACAGACAGACAGACAGACTCTCAGAGTCTAGAGGTGTATAGAGACAGACTGACAGACAAACATACAGACAGGGTCTTGGGGTATATAGAGACAGACAGACAGGCTCTGAGACAGGGTATGTGTCCCAAATGGCCCCTATTACCTATATAGTGCACTACTATTGACCAGGGCTCTATTACCTATATAGTGCACTACTATTGACCAGGGCCCTATTACCTATATAGTGCACTACTATTGACCAGGGCCCTATTACCTACAGTTCGAGTCAGAAGTTTACATACACTTAGGTTGGAGTCATTAAAACTTGTTTTTCAACCACTCCACACATTTCTTGTTAAAACAAACTATAGTTTTGGCAAGTCGGTTAGGACATCTACGTTGTGCATGACACAAGTAATGTTTCCAACAATTGTTTACAGACAGATTATTTCCCTTATAATTCACTGTATCACAATTCCAGTCGGTCAGAAGTTTACATACACTAAGTTGACTGTGCCTTTAAACAGCTTGGAAAATTCCAGAAAGTGATGTCATGGCTTTAGAAACTTCTGATCATTTGAGTCAATTGGAGGTGTGCCTGTGGATGTATTTCAAGGCCTACCTTCAAACTCACTGCCTCTTTGCTTGACATCATGGGAAAATCAAAAGAAATCAGCCAAGACCTCAGAAAATAAATTGTAGACCTCCACAAGTCTGGTTCATCCTTGGGATCAATTTCCAAACGCCTGAAGGTACCACGTTGATCTGTACAAACAATAGTACGCAAGTATAAACACCATGGGACCACGCAGCCGCCATACCGCTCAGGAAGG
>NW_027039993.1:68094-108094 GCF_034236695.1 Oncorhynchus nerka
GTCTTTTATAATGGAGACACCACTGTAGACACCACTTGTCTTTTATAATGGAGACACCACTGTAGACACCACTTGTCTTTTATAATGGAGACACCACTGTAGACACCACTTGTCTTTTATAATGGAGACACCACTGTAGACACCACTTCACGTCGGTAAATGACGGATGTAATGGAGTAGAATACTGTTGGTAACACTCTGTTGTAGATCACATCAGGTAGGTAAATGAAGGATGTAATGGAGTAGAATACTGTTGGTAACACTCTGTTGTAGATCACATCAGGTAGGTAAATGAAGGATGTAATGGAGTAGAATACTGTTGGTAACACTCTGTTGTAGATCACATCAGGTAGGTAAATGAATACTGTTGGATGTAATGGAGTAATAGAATACTGTTGGTAACACTCTGTTGTAGATCACATCAGGTAGGTAAATGAAGGATGTAATGGAGTAGAATACTGTTGGTAACACTCTGTTGTAGATCACATCAGGTAGGTAAATGAAGGATGTAATGGAGTAGAATACTGTTGGTAACACTCTGTTGTAGATCACATCAGGTAGGTAAATGAAGGATGTAATGGAGTAGAATACTGTTGGTAACACTCTGTTGTAGATCACATCAGGTAGGTAAATGAAGGATGTAATGGAGTAGAATACTGTTGGTAACACTCTGTTGTAGATCACATCAGGTAGGTAAATGAAGATGATGGTAATGGAGTAGATCAGGTAGGTAAATGAAGGATGTAATGGAGTAGAATACTGTTGTAACACTCTGTTGTATGGATAGAATACTGTTGGTAACACTCTGGTAGGTAAATGAAGGATGTAATGGAGTAGAATACTGTTGGTAACACTCTGTTGTAGATCACATCAGGTAGGTAAATGAAGGATGTAATGGAGTAGAATACTGTTGGTAACACTCTGTTGTAGATCACATCAGGTAGGTAAATGAAGGATGTAATGGAGTAGAATACTGTTGGTAACACTCTGTTGTAGATCACATCAGGTAGGTAAATGAAGGATGTAATGGAGTAGAATACTGTTGGTAACACTCTGTTGTAGATCACATCACTGTTGGTCTGTTGTAGAGGTAGGTAAATGAAGGATGTAATGGAGTAGAATACTGTTGGTAACACTCTGTTGTAGATCACATCAGGTAGGTAAATGAAGGATGTAATGGAGTAGAATACTGTTGGTAACACTCTGTTGTAGATCACATCAGGTAGGTAAATGAAGGATGTAATGGAGTAGAATACTGTTGGTAACACTCTGTTGTAGATCACATCAGGTAGGTAAATGAAGGATGTAATGGAGTAGAATACTGTTGGTAACACTCTGTTGTAGATCACATCAGGTAGGTAAATGAAGGATGTAATGGAGTAGAATACTGTTGGTAACACTCTGTTGTAGATCACATCAGGTAGGTAAATGAAGGATGTAATGGAGTAGAATACTGTTGGTAACACTCTGTTGTAGATCTGTTGTAGATCAGGATGTAATGGAGTAGAATACTGTTGGTAACACTCTGTTGTAGATCACATCAGGTAGGTAAATGAAGGATGTAATGGAGTAGAATACTGTTGGTAACACTCTGTTGTAGATCACATCAGGTAGGTAAATGAAGGATGTAATGGAGTAGAATACTGTTGGTAACACTCTGTTGTAGATCACATCAGGTAGGTAAATGAAGGATGTAATGGAGTAGAATACTGTTGGTAACACTCTGTTGTAGATCACATCAGGTAGGTAAATGAAGGATGTAATGGAGAATAGAATACTGTTGTAGACACATCAGGTAGGTAAATGAAGGATGTAATGGAGTAGAATACTGTTGGTGTTGTAGATCACATCAGGTAGGTAAATGAAGGATGTAATGGAGTAGAATACTGTTGGTAACACTCTGTTGTAGATCACATCAGGTAGGTAAATGAAGGATGTAATGGAGTAGAATACTGTTGGTAACACTCTGTTGTAGATCACATCAGGTAGGTAAATGAAGGATGTAATGGAGTAGAATACTGTTGGTAACACTCTGTTGTAGATCACATCAGGTAGGTAAATGAAGGATGTAATGGATCACATCAGGTAGGTAAATGAAGTAGAATACTGTTGGTAACACTCTGTTGTAGATCACATCAGGTAGGTAAATGAAGGATGTAATGGAGTAGAATACTGTTGGTAACACTCTGTTGTAGATCACATCAGGTAGGTAAATGAAGGATGTAATGGAGTAGAATACTGTTGGTAACACTCTGTTGTAGATCACATCAGGTAGGGTAAATGACGGATGGGGAATATGTATGAAATTAAAGAAACCAAATGTAATGACGATATATTTTTCTGTGGCCTAAACATCCCTTTACTGTTGTACTATGGGATTTCAACTCACATTGAATCTGAACTCACTGGCCCTGGTGTTAAAAAGGGGCTTAACAATGATTGTTGATTCATTTGTCCAACCTGAAGAATTGAATAATGTTTTTTATTTGTTTTAATCACTGATTATGTTAATGTAACATCATCATCATCCTAAGAATATCTGACATGTCACTTTAAAGTGTGTTAGGTGTGTACGGCAGGTGTGTTAAAGTGTGTACGGCAGGGTAGCCTAGTGGTTAGAGCGTTGGACTAGTAACCGGAAGGTTGCAAGTTCAAACCCCCGAGCTGACAAGATACAAATCTGTCGTTCTGCCCCTGAACAGGCAGTTAACCCACTGTTCCTAGGCCGTCATTGAAAATTAGAATTTGTTCTTAACTGACTTGCCTAGTTAAATAAAGGTAAAATTAAATTACAGTCTCCCTGGTGCTTCTGGTGCTGGAACACTCCAGAATGTGTGTTTTGGTGCTGAAAACTCCAGAATGTGTTTTAAGGTGTGTTTTGGTGCTGAAAACTCCAGAATGTGTTTTAAGGTGTGTTTTGGTGCTGAAAACTCCAGAATGTGTTTTAAGGTGTGTTTTGGTGCTGAAAACTCCATCAAATGTTGGTATAATTATGGGTCTAAACCGAGTTATTCCAGAATGTGTTTAAAGTGTGTTTTGGTGGTTCCTGAGGGGGAGGAAGGTTCCTGAGGGGGAGGAAGGTTCCTGAGGGGGAGGAAAGATGTTGAAGGGCCAGTTTTCTCAACTCCAGGCTGCCTTGCCCTTTGACACACACTCAGCACATACCAGAGGGGATCAGTCTGGGCTGTTGATTACACACACACACACGCACGCACGCACACACACACACAGAAACACGCACACACACACACACAGGGAGAGAAATTGTTAACCCACACCACAGAGGTTTCCAGGGCCCAGGGCCCAGGGCTCGGTAAGAAACATTCAAATGAGCAAGCAAGTCAACAGTCCTTCACCACCTCTTAAAACACACCGCAAGGTGTGTGTGTGTGTGTGTGTGTTTGTTTGTGCTCATAGACAAGCAAATGAGGCCATCAAGGTATTTAACTCCACACAAGGAGGTCAAAACCTGAGGCTTTGTGTTTTAGTGTGTGTGTGAGATTGAGAATGTATGCATGCTCCGTACACACACACACTCCCGCCCTCCTCTTAAGCCCTCTAATTATGTCCTCGATGATTTCCCTGTTTCACCTGGAGCGCATCCTACCCTTGGACAGTGAGAGAGACGGAGGGAGGGATGAGAGGAGAGGGGGATGGAGGGGAGGGAGGAGAGGAGAGGGGGATGGAGGAGAGGAGATGGGGGGAGAGGAGAGGAGAGGAGAGGGGAATGGAGGACAGGAGAGGGGGAGGGAGGGAGGGGGAGGGAGGAGGGGAGAATGGAGGAGATGAGAGGGGAGAATGGAGGAGAGGAGATGGGGAGGGAGGGGAGGGAGGGAGGGGGAGAGGAGAGGGGGATGGAGGAGAGGAGAGGGGGAGGGAGGAGAGGAGATGAGAGGAGAATGGAGGAGAGGAGAGGGGGAGGGAGGGAGGGGGAGAGGAGAGGGGGATGGAGGAGAGGAGAGGGGGAGGGAGGGAGGGAGAGGAGAGGAGAGGAGAGGGGGATGGAGGGAGAGGGGGTGGAGGAGAGGGGGATGGAGGAGAGGAGAGGGGGTGGAGGAGAGGAGAGGAGAGGGGGATGGAGGAGAGGAGAGGGGGTGGAGGAGAGGAGAGGAGAGGAGAGGGAGGAGAGGAGAGGAGAGGGGGATGGAGGAGGAGAGGAGAGGGGGTGGAGGAGAGGGGGATGGAGGAGGAGAGAAATGAATTAAAGGAGAAGCACTTTACTGATGTTGATGTTTCTAATGTTGCCAATGGGATTGTGTTGGTCTCTCTCTCTTCATCCCTCTCTTTCTCCTCTCCTCTCCCCTCTCCTCTCTCTTTCTCTCTCTTCATCCCTCTCTTTCTCCTCTCCTCTCTCTTTCTCTCTCTTCATCCCTCTCTCCTCTCCTCTCTCCTCTCTCTTTCTCTCTTCATCCCTCTCTTTCTCCTCTCCTCTCTCTTTCTCTCTCTTCATCCCTCTCTTTCCCCTCTCTCTCTTTCTCTCTCTTCATCCCTCTCTTTCTCCTCTCCTCTCTCCTCTCTCTTTCTCTCTCTTCATCCCTCTCTTTCTCCTCTCCTCTCACTTTCTCTCTCTTCATCCCTCTCTTTCCCCTCTCCTCTCTCTTTCTCTCTCTTCATCCCTCTCTTTCTCCTCTCCTCTCTCCTCTCTCTTTCTCTCTCTTCATCCCTCTCTTTCTCCTCCTCTCTCCTCTCTCTTTCTCTCTCTTCATCCCTCTCTTTCTCCTCTCCTCTCTCTTTCTCTCTCTTCATCCCTCTCTTTCTCCTCTCCTCTCTCCTCTCTCTTTCTCTCTCTTCATCCCTCTCTTTCTCTTCTCCTCTCTCTTTCTCTCTCTCCAACTGCCTCTCACTATTTCCTCCTTCTTTCTCTATCTCTCTCTCCTTTCCTCTTTCTTTCTCTCTCTTGGGGGAGACTGTCCTTCCACCCAGGCTTGTCTTCAACGCACCACCGCCTCAATGGGCCTGTGTGTGTGTGTGTGTGTGTGTGTGTGTGTGTGTGTGTGTGTGTGTGTGTGTGTGTGTGTGTGTGTGTGTGTGTGTGTCAGGGTTGTTGGAGATCATGCAGACGGAGCATATTAACAGAGCAGTGTCCCGATCGATGTGTGTGTGTCAGGGTTATTGTGGATCACACACATAAATAGCCACAAGCAGACAGAGCATATTAACAGAGGTAAGAAACAAAATGGTCCGATCAATGTGTGTGTCCTGGAGATCACACTCTTCTGTATGTTAACGGAGCTTGGAGCCCAGGTCATTAATACACAATGAAGACAGACCAGACTCTGGTTCTAATGAACAGAACTGGTGTCCAGACAGACCAGACTCTGGTTCTAATGAACACAACTGGTGTCCAGACAGACCAGACTCTGGTTCTAATGAACAGAACTGGTCTCCAGACAGACCAGACTCTGGTTCTAATGAACAGAACTGGTCTCCAGACAGACCAGACTCTGGTTCTAATGAACAGAACTGGTCTCCAGACAGACCAGACTCTGGTTCTAATGAACACAACCAGTCTCCAGACAGACCAGACTCTGGTTCTAATGAACACAACTGGTCTCCAGACAGACCAGACTCTGGTTCTAATTAACCCAACTGGTCTCCAGACAGACCAGACTCTGGTTCTAATGAACCCAACTGGTCTCCAGACAGACCAGACTCTGGTTCTAATGAACACAACTGGTCTCCAGACAGACCAGACTCTGGTTCTAATGAACACAACTGGTCTCCAGACAGACCAGACTCTGGTTCTAATGAACCCAACTGGTCTCCAGACAGACCAGACTCTAGTTCCTTTACACGTCCATGTCCTAGAGTCCCAAGCCCCTAGTGTTCCAGTCCATGTCCTAGAGTCCCTAGTGTTCCAGTCCATGTCCTAGAGTCCCAAGTCCCTAGTGTTCCAGTCCATGTCATAGAGTCCCAAGCCCCTAGTGTTCCAGTCCATGTCCTAGAGTCTCTAGTGTTCCAGTCCATGTCCTAGAGTCCCAAGTCCCTAGTGTTCCAGTCCATGTCCTAGAGTCTCTAGTGTTCCAGTCCATGTCCTAGAGTCCCAAGTCCCTAGTGTTCCAGTCCATGTCCTAGAGTCTCTAGTGTTCCAGTCCATGTCCTAGAGTCCCAAGCCCCTAGTGTTCCAGTCCATGTCCTAGAGTCCCAAGTCCCTAGTGTTCCAGTCCATGTGCTAGAGTCCCTAGTGTTCCAGTCCATGTCCTAGAGTCCCAAGCCCCTAGTGTTCCAGTCCATGTCCTAGAGTCCCAAGCCCCTAGTGTTCCAGTCCATGTCCTAGAGTCCCAAGCCCCTAGTGTTCCAGTCCATGTCCTAGAGTCCCTAGTGTTCCAGTCCATGTCCTAGAGTCCCAAGTCCCTAGTGTTCCAGTCCTTGGCCTAGAGTCTCTAGTGTTCCAGTCCATGTCCTAGAGTCCCAAGTCCCTAGTGTTCCAGTCCATGTCCTAGAGTCCCAAGTCCCTAGTGTTCCAGTCCATGTCCTAGAGTCTCTAGTGTTCCAGTCCATGTCCTAGAGTCCCAAGTCCCTAGTGTTCCAGTCCATGTCCTAGAGTCCCAAGTCCCTAGTGTTCCAGTCCATGTCCTAGAGTCTCTAGTGTTCCAGTCCATGTCCTAGAGTCCCAAGTCCCTAGTGTTCCAGTCCATGTCCTAGAGTCCCAAGTCCCTAGTGTTCCAGTCCATGTCCTAGAGTCCCAAGTCCCTAGTGTTCCAGTCCATGCCCTAGAGTCCCAAGTCCCTAGTGTTCCAGTCCATGTCCTAGAGTCTCTAGTGTTCCAGTCCATGTCCTAGAGTCCCAAGTCCCTAGTGTTCCAGTCCATGTCCTAGAGTCCCAAGTCCCTAGTGTTCCAGTCCATGTCCTAGTCTCTAGTGTTCCAGTTCATGTCCTAGAGTCCCAAGTCCCTAGTGTTCCAGTCCATGTCCTAGTGTCTCTAGTGTTCCAGTCCATGTCCTAGAGTCCCAAGTCCCTAGTGTTCCAGTCCATGTCCTATAGTCTCTAGTGTTCCAGTTCATGTCCTATAGTCTCTAGTGTTCCAGTCCAAGTCCTACATTTACATTTACATTTAAGTCATTTAGCAGACGCTCTTATCCAGAGCGACTTACAAATTGGTGCTTTCACCTTATGACATCCAGTGGAACAGCCACTTTACAATAGTGCATCTAAGTCTTTTAAGGGGGGTGAGAAGGATTACTTTATCCTATCCTAGGTATTCCTTAAAGAGGTGGGGTTTCAGGTGTCTCCGGAAGGTGGTGATTGACTCCGCTGTCCTGGCGTCGTGAGGGAGTTTGTTCCACCATTGGGGGGCCAGAGCAGCGAACAGTTTTGACTGGGCTGAGCGGGAACTGTACTTCCTCAGTGGTAGGGAGGCGAGCAGGCCAGAGGTGGATGAACGCAGTGCCCTTGTTTGGGTGTAGGGCCTGATCAGAGCCTGGAGGTACTGAGGTGCCGTTCCCCTCACAGCTCCGTAGGCAAGCACCATGGTCTTGTAGCGGATGCGAGCTTCAACTGGAAGCCAGTGGAGAGAGCGGAGGAGCGGGGTGACGTGAGAGAACTTGGGAAGGTTGAACACCAGACGGGCTGCGGCGTTCTGGATGAGTTGTAGGGGTTTAATGGCACAGGCAGGGAGCCCAGCCAACAGCGAGTTGCAGTAATCCAGACGGGAGATGACAAGTGCCTGGATTAGGACCTGCGCCGCTTCCTGTGTGAGGCAGGGTCGTACTCTGCAGATGTTGTAGAGCATGAACCTACAGGAACGGGCCACCGCCTTGATGTTAGTTGAGAACGACAGGGTGTTGTCCAGGATCACGCCAAGGTTCTTAGCGCTCTGGGAGGAGGACACGATGGAGTTGTCAACCGTGATGGCGAGATCATGGAACGGGCAGTCCTTCCCCGGGAGGAAGAGCAGCTCCGTCTTGCCGAGGTTGAGCTTGAGGTGGTGATCCGTCATCCACACTGATATGTCTGCCAGACATGCAGAGATGCGATTCGCCACCTGGTCATCAGAGGGGGGAAAGGAGAAGATTAATTGTGTGTCGTCTGCATAGCAATGATAGGAGAGACCATGTGAGGTTATGACAGAGCCAAGTGACTTGGTGTATAGCGAGAATAGGAGAGGGCCTAGAACAGAGCCCTGGGGGACACCAGTGGTGAGAGCGCGTGGTGAGGAGACAGATTCTCGCCACGCCACCTGGTAGGAGCGACCTGTCAGGTAGGACGCAATCCAAGCATGGGCCACGCCGGAGATGCCCAACTCGGAGAGGGTGGAGAGGAGGATCTGATGGTTCACAGTATCGAAGGCAGCCGATAGGTCTAGAAGGATGAGAGCAGAGGAGAGAGAGTTAGCTTTAGCAGTGCGGAGTGCCTCCGTGATACAGAGAAGAGCAGTCTCAGTTGAATGACTAGTCTTGAAACCTGACTGATTTGGATCAAGAAGGTCATTCTGAGAGAGATAGCGGGAGAGCTGGCCAAGGACGGCACGTTCAAGAGTTTTGGAGAGAAAAGAAAGAAGGGATACTGGTCTGTAGTTGTTGACATCGGAGGGATCGAGTGTAGGTTTTTTTCAGAAGGGGTGCAACTCTCGCTCTCTTGAAGACGGGAGGGACGTAGCCAGCGGTCAGGGATGAGTTGATGAGCGAGGTGAGGTAAGGGAGAAGGTCACCGGAAATGGTCTGGAGAAGAGAGGAGGGGATAGGGTCAAGCGGGCAGGTTGTTGGGCGGCCGGCCGTCACAAGACGCGAGATGTCATCTGGAGAGAGAGGGGAGAAAGAGGTCAGAGCACAGGGTAGGGCAGTGTGAGCAGAACCAGCGGTGTCGTTTGACTTAGCAAACGAGGATCGGATGTCGTCGACCTTCTTTTCAAAATGGTTGACGAAGTCATCTGCAGAGAGGGAGGAGGGGGGGGGGATTCAGGAGGGAGGAGAAGGTGGCAAAGAGCTTCCTAGGGTTAGAGGCAGATGCTTGGAATTTAGAGTGGTAGAAAGTGGCTTTAGCAGCAGAGACAGAGGAGGAAAATGTAGAGAGGAGGGAGTGAAAGGATGCCAGGTCCGCAGGGAGGCGAGTTTTCCTCCATTTCCGCTCGGCTGCCCGGAGCCCTGTTCTGTGAGCTCGCAATGAGTCGTCGAGCCACGGAGCGGGAGGGGAGGACCGAGCCGGCCTGGAGGATAGGGGACATAGAGAGTCAAAGGATGCAGAAAGGGAGGAGAGGAGGGTTGAGGAGGCAGAATCAGGAGATAGGTTGGAGAAGGTTTGAGCAGAGGGAAGAGATGATAGGATGGAAGAGGAGAGAGTAGCGGGGGAGAGAGAGCGAAGGTTGGGACGGCGCGATACCATCCGAGTAGGGGCAGTGTGGGAAGTGTTGGATGAGAGCGAGAGGGAAAAGGATACAAGGTAGTGGTCGGAGACTTGGAGGGGAGTTGCAATGAGGTTAGTGGAAGAACAGCATCTAGTAAAGATGAGGTCGAGCGTATTGCCTGCCTTGTGAGTAGGGGGAAGGTGAGAGGGTGAGGTCAAAAGAGGAGAGGAGTGGAAAGAAGGAGGCAGAGAGGAATGAGTCAAAGGTAGACGTGGGGAGGTTAAAGTCGCCCAGAACTGTGAGAGGTGAGCCGTCCTCAGGAAAGGAGCTTATCAAGGCATCAAGCTCATTGATGAACTCTCCGAGGGAACCTGGAGGGCGATAAATGATAAGGATGTTAAGCTTGAAAGGGCTGGTAACTGTGACAGCATGGAATTCAAAGGAGGCGATAGACAGATGGGTAAGGGGAGAAAGAGAGAATGACCACTTGGGAGAGATGAGGATCCCGGTGCCACCACCCCGCTGACCAGAAGCTCTCGGGGTGTGCGAGAACACGTGGGCGGACGAAGAGAGAGCAGTAGGAGTAGCGGTGTTGTCTGTGGTGATCCATGTTTCCGTCAGTGCCAAGAAGTCGAGGGACTGGAGGGAGGCATAGGCTGAGATGAACTCTGCCTTGTTGGCCGCAGATCGGCAGTTCCAGAGGCTACCGGAGACCTGGAACTCCACGTGGGTCGTGCGCGCTGGGACCACCAGATTAGGGTGGCCGCGGCCACGCGGTGTGGAGCGTTTGTATGGTCTGTGCAGAGAGGAGAGAACAGGGATAGACAGACACATAGTTGACAGGCTAGAGAAGAGGCTACGCTAATGCAAAGGAGATTGGAATGACAAGTGGACTACACGTCTCGAATGTTCAGAAAGTTAAGCTTACGTAGCAAGAATCTAATTGACTAAAATGATTAAAATGATACAGTACTGCTGAGGTAGGCTAGATGGCAGTGGCTGCGTTGTTGACTTTGTAGGCTAGCTGGCAGTGGCTGCGTTGTTGACACTACACTAATCAAGTCGTTCCGTTGAGTGTAAAGTTTCTACAATGCTGCTATTCGGGGCTAGCTGGCTAGCTAGCAGTGTTGATTACGTTACGTTGCGTTAAAAGAACGACAATAGCTGGCTAGCTAACCTAGAAAATCGCTCTAGACTACACAATTATCTTTGAAACAAAGACGGCTATGTAGCTAGCTATGTAGCTAGCTACGATCAAACAAATCACACCGTTGGGACTGTAATGAAATGAAATGAAAATGTGATACTACCTGTGGAGCGAAGCGGAATGCGACCGGAATGCGAAAGTTCTATTCAGTAGACGTTGGCTAGCTGTTGGCTAGCTAGGAGTGACTCCTACGTTAAGGACGACAAATAGCTGGCTAGCTAACCTCGGTAAATTAAGATAATCACTCTAAGACTACACACTCTAAACTACACAATTATCTTGGATACGAAGACAGCAAAGACAACTATGTAGCTAGCTAACACTACACTAATCAAGTCGTTCAGTTGAGTGTGATAGTTACTACAGTGCTACGGTAGACGGTGAACGTTTGCTAGCTGGCTAGCTGCTGGGCAGATAGGAGGACGACGAAATACGATAATTACGCAATTATCACTCTAAGACTACACACTCTAAACTACACAATTATCTTGGATACGAAGACAGCAAAGACAACTATGTAGCTAGCTAACACTACACTAATCAAGTCGGAACTAGTGTTCCAGTTCATGTCCTAGAGTCTCTAGTGTTCCAGTCCAAGTCTCTAGGGTTCCAGTCCAAGTCCCTAGTGTTCCAGTCCAAGTCCTAGAGTCTCTAGTGTTCCAGTCCATGTCCTAGAGGTTCTAGTGTTCCAGTTCATGTCCTAGAGTCTCTAGTGTTCCAGTCCAAGTCTCTAGTGTTCCAGTCCAAGTCTCTAGGGTTCCAGTCCAAGTCTCTTGTGTTCCAGTCCAAGTCTCTATAGTGTTCCAGTCCAAGTCTTTAGTGTTCCAGCCCAAGTCTCTAGTGTTCCAGTCCAAGTCCCTAGTGTTCCAGTCCAAGTCTCTAGGGATCCAGTCCAAGTCTCTAGTGTTCCAGTCCAAGTCTCTAGTGTTCCAGTCCAAGTCTCTAGTGTTCCAGTCCAAGTCTATAGTGTTCCAGTCCATGTCCTATAGTCCCAAGTCCCTAGTGTTCCAGTCCAAGTCCCTAATGTTCCAGTCCAAGTCCCTAGTGTTCCAGTCCAGGTCCCTAGGGTTCCAGTCCAAGTCTGAGTCCTGTATACTGGAGTCCTAAGTCAAGTCACGTGGCCCTTGGTAGGCTAAAAACTACTGTCCAACAATGTTTTAAGCTACTTTTCATGATGTAGAGCAGTGGTCACCAAACTACGGCCCGCGGGCCGGATACGGCCCGTCAGCACATTTGGCCCGGCCCTCTGAACAATACCAGAGACGCTATCGAATTTTTTTCCTATTTGGCCTCCAGAAAAAAAATCCTAGGCCCGGCCCTGTCAAAGAGAGAACGGAATAATGGCGAAAAGGTTAGGTAAGAGAAAAATTGATTCAGAATGCAGGGTATTTAACCTGCAGTGGACAAACAATTTTTTTTTTGTTCAATGCAAAGAAAAGGCTGTTTGTCTCATCTGTCAAGAGACGGTGGCGGTATTCAAAGAATACAATCTTCGCCGACACTATGAATCCCGTCACAAAGACAAGTACGATAGCTTGCAAGGCCAAATACGAGCAGACAAACTCTCAAAGCTAAAAAGTGGACTACTATCTCAGCAGAATACATTTGTACGCCAAGCTCAGCTGAACCAGGCATCCGTTCGGGCCAGCTTTCGGGTTGCTAAACTGATAGCAAGAAGCGGTAAGCCTTTCACTGACGGAGAGTTTGTTAAGAAATGTATGGATGCTGTCGCGGAGGAGGTGTGTCCCGAGAAGAAAGATGCATTTAATGCCGTAAGTCTGTCGGCGAGTAAAATCACCAGACGCGTTGAAGAAATCGGGAGTAATGTATATGCCCAGCTGCAGCAGAAGACGAAAGAATTTGACTTTTTTTCATTAGCACTGGATGAGAGCACGGACGTGCAAGACACAGCGCAACTGCTCATTTTTATTCGTGGAATTAGCGCAAACTTTGAGATATGCGAGGAGCTGGCAGCCCTCCAAAGTCTCAAAGGGACTACAACAGGAGAGGATATTTTTGACAAAGTGTGCCAAACCATGGAGAAGTTGGACCTGGACTGGTCAAAGCTAGCTAGCATCACGACTGACGGGGCTCCTAGCATGGTGGGCGAAACTCGCGGTCTAATAGGACGCATGAACCGGGAGTTGGAAAAAAGGGGTCTCACCGCCCCGCTACGAGTCCACTGCCTAATTCACCAGCAAGCACTGTGCTGCAAAGTGTTGAAGTGGGATTCTGTAATGAAGGTTGTGGTGTCGTGCATAAACTTCATCAGAGCAAAGGGACTTAAACACAGGCAGTTCCAAGAATTCCTGTCTGAACTGGAGTCTACGCACGGAGATGTGCTGTACTACACAGAGGTCCGATGGCTGAGCCGGGGCAGAGTTTTGAGGCGTTTTTACGAGCTGCTACCCGAAATGAATTTCTTCATTTAAAAGACAAAACGGTCCCAGAGCTGATCGACCCAGAATGGAAATGGCACCTCGCATTTTTAACAGACGTGACAGAAATACTTAACAGCCTTAACTTGCAGCTACAAGGCGAGGGGAAACTCATTTGCGACATGTATTCACACATAAAAGCATTTGAGGTGAAATTAGCGCTGCTTTTGGAACAAGTGAAAAAGCGCAGCTTCGTCCATCTTCCTGCTACCCAAAACCTGTCGACAGAGAACCCAGCGGTCCCGTTCCCAGCTGAAAAGTGCTTGGAAGCACTGGAAATGCTGAAGGCGGAGTTCGGTGTGCGATTCAGTGAACTACATGTTCATGCAAAAGAAATCCGTCTTTTTCAGAACCCCTTTGTTGCCGACATTGATGAAGCCCAGCCTTCATATCAGTTTGAGTTGGCTGAGTTACAGAACTGTGATGTTCTGAAAGACGCATTCAAGCCCAACAGTCTCATTGACTTCTATGCCGCCCTCCCAAACGACACATATCCAAACATCAAAAAACACGCAATGAAAATGTCCACAGTTTTTGGCAGCACGTATATCTGCGAGAAAACCTTTTCTCGCATGAAACGGCTGAAAACCCCGATGAGATCAAGATTGACAGATGAACATTTGCATCAGTGCTTGAGACTGGCTGTAACTGGCTTTCAACTTCTCACCAGCCAGATGCAGGCCCACAGTTCACACTGATGAACATACATAGGTAAGCTCACTTTTCTGACTTGAATGAGTCATTCTGAGCATAAACAAATATAATCATAATAAAATCTACTGGGATAAAATCCATCTTTACAACCATACTGGTAGTGAAATGTATTGTGCTGTGTATGTACTGTATCACTTAGTTCAGTTTCTCAACCTGCTTCTTTTGTGGTTTTCACAGGGAAGTTGATGAGAGAGAGCTGCAAACAGCGGTGTCTACAAGCCTACTGGAACCTACAAAAGGATTATAAGGAAGGAACACAAGAACTTTAAGAGACTGCTCATATGTGTCAGAGAGATTCTGCTCTGACAACTGAGCTGAACTTTTATCTGTTAAGATTGTGCATGGCACGACAGAAAGTTAATGTTCCATGGCTTTTTTTTCTATGAAGAACCCAGAGAGAGTTATTTAGTTATTATTTATTTCCTGTTTTTTCTGTGAAGAACTCAGAGAGGGTTATTTAGTTATTATTTATTTCATTAATAGTGTTATTATTTGTTTCCTGACTTTTTTTCTGTAAAGAACCTGGAAAGGGTTATTTGGTTATGTGTGGCTTTCTGGAAAACAATACATTTTTTAAGCTCCCCTACGATCGTCACACTTTTTCTGTTACAAACTGACACCGGCCCCCCATCAGAGAAGGGAAAAGTTATGTGGCCCTCACAGGAAAAAGTTTGGGAACCCCTGATGTAGAGGCTCGCTGATTTACAGTGTTGCACGTTAGTAGAGCTAGCATAGCTAAAAATAACAATTTCTCTGCCACTAAATGGTGGACAAATAGCATCATGAATCAATCTGTTATTTCCAGGATAATGTCACTGCAGGTAGAATTGTGTCAATCACCTGCCACAAAGATCACAGCAGGCAAAGTTCAGCTTGGAACGTTGACATGGTTAAAAGGGGAAACCGTTAAAATTCTGTTATTGCATAAATTGTAGCAATTTGACAAAATGAACCCATTCTACCCATACAATGGAGACTTGATTGTTGAATTTGTGTGAAGTGGTCCTGATCTTGTCAGTTTCCCTATAATCTTAATCAACAATATAGCCAAAGTTTAGCTTTTTTAGTATGCGCGACAAGCTGGGCGCAGTGGGCCACAAATGGGTGGAGAGATGAGCAGGTGCAAAATGGTTTGCCACGGTGTACAACTAATGAATACACCCCAGGTTGTTTCATTGGTTGTAGTTGCTATTCATCCATAGCTCTGTTCTTTCCCTCTACCACTAAATGCTGGGCAAATATATATCATCATGAATCTTTCAGCATAATGTCACTGCAGGTAGAAATCATTCTCAGTCAATCACCTGCATTCGTATGCCACAAAGACCCACAGCAGGTAAAGTTCTGCTTGGAGATACTGTTCAAATGACCTTTTAGTGCATAAATTGTATCAATTTGACTAAAATGACCCATTCTCTATGCATACAATGGTGAACTGATTGTTGAATTTTTGTGAAGTAGTCCGGATACACATTTGTCTTATGTACCTAACCTTATGGTTGACCTGAATGACATCTGTCTGTTATATACCTAACCTTATGGTTGACCTGAATGACATCTGTCTGTTATGTACCTAACCTTATGGTTGACCTGAATGACATATGTCTGTTATGTACCTAACCTTATGGTTGACCTGAATGACATCTGTTATATACCTAACCTTATGGTTGACCTTAATGACATCTGTCTGTTATATACCTAACCTTATGGTTGACCTGAATGACATCTGTTATGTACCTAACCTTATGGTTGACCTGAATGACATCTGTCTGTTATATACCTAACCTTATGGTTGACCTGAATGACATCTGTTATATACCTAACCTTATGGTTGACCTGAATGACATCTCTTATATACCTAACCTTATGGTTGACCTGAATGACATATGTCTGTTATATACCTAACCTTATGGTTGACCTGAATAACATCTGTCTGTTATATACCTAACCTTATGGTTGACCTGAATGACATCTGTCTGTTATGTACCTAACCTTAATGACATATGTATGTTATGTACCTAACCTTATGTATGACCTGAATGACATCTGTCTGTTATGTACCTAACCTTATGGTTGACCTGAATGACATCTGTCTGTTATATACCTAACCTTATGGTTGACCTGAATGACATCTGTCTGTTATGTACCTAACCTTATGGTTGACCTGAATGACATCTGTTATATACCTAACCTTATGGTTGACCTGAATGACATCTGTCTGTTATATACCTAACCTTATGGTTGACCTGAATGACATCTGTCTGTTATATACCTAACCTTATGGTTGACCTGAATGACATCTGTCTGTTATATACCTAACCTTATGTATGACCTGAATGACATCTGTCTGTTATATACCTAACCTTATGGTTGACCTGAATGACATCTGTCTGTTATATACCTAACCTTATGGTTGACCTGAATGACATATGTTATATACCTAACCTTATGGTTGACCTGAATGACATCTGTCTGTTATATACCTAACCTTATGGTTGACCTGAATGACATCTGTCTGTTATATACCTAACCTTATGGTTGACCTGAATGACATCTGTTATATACCTAACCTTATGGTTGATCTGAATGACATCTGTCTGTTATATACCTAACCTTATGGTTGACCTGAATGACATCTGTTATATACCTAACCTTATGGTTGACCTGAATGACATCTGTCTGTTATGTACCTAACCTTATGGTTGACCTTAATGACATCTGTTATGTACCTAACCTTATGGTTGATCTGAATGACATCTGTCTGTTATGTACCTAACCTTATGGTTGACCTTAATGACATCTGTTATATACCTAACCTTATGGTTGACCTGAATGACTTATGTCTGTTATGTACCTAACCTTATGGTTGACCTGAATGACATATGTCTGTTATGTACCTAACCTTATGGTTGACCTGAATGACATCTGTTATATACCTAACCTTATGGTTGACCTTAATGACATCTGTCTGTTATATACCTAACCTTATGGTTGACCTGAATGACATCTGTTATATACCTAACCTTATGGTTGACCTGAATGACATCTGTCTGTTATATACCTAACCTTATGGTTGACCTGAATGACATCTGTCTGTTATATACCTAACCTTATGGTTGACCTGAATGACATCTTATGGTCTGAATGTTATATACCTAACCTTATGGTTGACCTGAATGACATCTGTCTGTTATATACCTACATCTGAATGACATCTGTTATGTTAATATACCTAACCTTATGGTTGACCTGAATGACATCTGTCTGTTATATACCTAACCTTATGGTTGACCTGAATGACATCTGTCTGTTATATACCTAACCTTATGGTTGACCTGAATGACATCTGTTATGTACCTAACCTTATGGTTGACCTGAATGACATCTGTCTGTTAGGTACCTAACCTTATGGTTGACCTGAATGACATCTGTCTGTTATATACCTAACCTTATGGTTGACATCTGTTATGTAGTCTATAATACACTCTTAATGACATCTGTTATATAGTCTATAATACACCTTAATGACCTGTTATGTAGTCTATAATACACTCTTAATGACATCTGTTATGTAGTCTATAATACACTCTAATGACATCTGTTATAGTCTATAATACACTCTAATGACATCTTATGGTTAATACCTTAATGACATCTGTCTGTTATATAGTCTATAATACCTTAATGACATCTGTTATGGTACCTTGACCTTAATGACATCTGTCTGTTATATACCTTATCTGATAATGACATCTGTTATAATCTGGTTATGGTTGACCTTAATGACATCTGTTATCTGTTATATACCTAACCTGTTTATGGTCTTGACCTGAATGACATCTGTCTGTTATATACCTAACCTTATGGTTGACCTTAATGATCTGTTATGTATCTTAATGACATCTGTTATATACCTAACCTTATGGTTGACCTGAATGACATCTGTCTGTTATATACCTAACCTTATGGTTACACTCTTAATGACATCTGTTATGTAATAATACATCTTAATGACATCTGTAGTCTATATGACCTAATGACATCTGTTATGTAGTCTATAATGACCTTAATGACATCATCTGTTATATAGTCTATAATACACTCTTAATGACATCTGTTATGTAGTCTATAATACACTCTTAATGACATCTGTTATGTAGTCTATAATACACTCTTAATGACATCTGTTATATAGTCTATAATACACTCTTAATGACATCTGTTATGTAGTCTATAATACACTCTTAATGACATCTGTACATAGTCTATAATAATGACATCTAGTCTATAATACACTCTTAATGACACCTTATATAGTCTATAATACACTCTTAATGACATCTGTTATGTAGTCTATAATACACTCTTAATGACATCTCTTAATACCTGTTATATAGTCTATAATACACTCTTAATGACATCTGTCTGATATGTAGTCTATAATACACTCTTAATGACATCTGTTATATAGTCTATAATATAATGACACACTCTTAATGACATCTGCTATATAGTCTATAATACACTCTTAATTATATAGTCTATAATACACTCTTAATGACATCTGTTATGTAGTCTATAATACTCAAGTCTTCCTTCTCTTCTCCAACTGTAAACCCCTTGACAGAGCTGTCAGAGCCTGTCTCCTGGCTTTAAACACACACACACACACACACACACACACACACACACACACACACACACACTGTGTGGGTGGAAATCGCTTCTACACATCTGGCTGACAAGTGTGTTGATTTGGTTAGATACTCCATTGTGAGAGGGGGACTAGCGAACGAGTGCGAGGGAAGATTCCTTTCTTTCTTTGAGCGTTCAGCGTTTAGCCAAGAAGAGAAGCCAACTTGCACGTCTCTTCTCCCTCCTCTCCTCCTCTCCTCTCCTGTTTCTCCGACACAATGGCTGGTGTAGCTGCAGGATCTTTCTCTGTGGTGAAGAGTGGAGGTTTATCTCTCTTCCTCCTCTCCCTGATCCTCTCCTCCTCCTCTCCTACCTCTCTCTCGTCTTGGTTGTCTCGCATCAGGGAAAAGCCTGTTAACTGCAGTGTGTTCCTCTCCTCCCTCTCCTCCCTGTCCCTCTTACTCCTTCTCCTCTCTTTCTCTTTTTCTCTGTCTCTCCCCTTCTCACTGTCTCTCTCTTTCTCTCTCTCTGTCTCTTTCTCTCTCTATTGCTCGACTCAATTTCTCTCTATATCAGACCCTCTATCTATCTGTTGACACAGATGTGTAACCTCTTTTTGTGTGTGTGTGTGTGTGCGTGTGCGTGTGTGCGTGTGTGTGTGTGCGTGTGCGTGTGTGTGTGTATGTGTGTGCGCGTCAGATGAGCCACAGTCCACACTTAGAGGGAGGAACGGGATGTGGTTCCACACTAGGGGACAGACAGACAGGACGAGGATGGACTGACCCAATGGACAGACAACAGGACCAAGTTCACAGGACAGACAGACAGACAGACAGACAGACAGACAGACAGACAGACAGACAGACAGACAACAGGACCAAGTTCACAGGACAGACAGACAGACACCCAATGGACAGGACAGACAGGACAGACAGACAGACAGACAGACAGATGGACAGACCAATGGACAGCCAACAATGGACCAACAGGTTCACAGGACAGACAGACAGGACGAGGACAGACAGACAGACAGACAGGACCTAGTCTAGCTCCCAGGACAGACAGACTGGCAGGACCAAGTTCACAGGACAGACAGACAGGACTTTAATTTAAGGCATTCTATTTCATACACATGGATGGACTTCAGACCCAATGGACAGCCAACAGGACCTCACAGACAGACAGACAGGACAGAGAGTTCACAGGACAGACAGACAGGACGAGGATGGACCAACCCATTGGACAGCCAACAGGACCTAGTTCACAGGACAGACAGACAGACAGACAGGGCCAACTGGGGTCTGGAGCTCCCAGGACAGACAGACTGGCATCATGGTGTGTGTGTCTGCATCTGTCTGCGCGTGTGTGTCAGTCTGTATGAGTGTGTGCTTAGAGGACAACCTGCAGTCTGCGTGCTTGTGTGTGTGCGTCTGTGTGTGTGCGTGCTCACTTTAGTATTTAAGGCATTCTATTTCTGGAGATACACATGTATGTACAGTGCCTTCAGAAAGTATTCACACCCCTTGAGTTTGTTAGAGATTCAAACAGAAACAGAATGGAGTGAAGAACAAGATCCTAGAGGACAACCTGGTTCAGTCTGGAGATGAAGCCCAGGATCCTAGAGGACAACCTGGTTCAGTCTGGAGATGAAGCACAGGCAAGATCCTAGAGGACAACCTGGTTAAGTCTGGAGATGAAGAACAGGATCCTAGAGGACAACCTGGTTCAGTCTGGAGATGAAGAACAGGATCCTAGAGGACAACCTGGTTCAGTCTGGAGATGAAGCCCAGGATCCTAGAGGACAACCTGGTTCAGTCTGGAGATGAAGGACAGGATCCTAGAGGACAACCTGGTTCAGTCTGGAGATGAAGAACAGGATCCTAGAGGACAACCTGGTTCAGTCTGGAGATGAAGAACAGGATCCTAGAGGACAACCTGGTTCAGTCTGGAGATGAAGAACAGGATCCTAGAGGACAACCTGGTTCAGTCTGGAGATGAAGCCCAGGATCCTAGAGGACAACCTGGTTCAGTCTGGAGATGAAGCACAGGATCCTAGAGGACAACCTGGTTAAGTCTGGAGATGAAGAAGAAGCCCAGGATCCTAGAGGACAACCTGGTTCAGTCTGGAGATGAAAAACAGGATCCTAGAGGACAACCTGGTTCAGTCTGGAGATGAAGCCCAGGATCCTAGAGGACAACCTGGTTCAGTCTGGAGATGAACAGGATCCTAGAGGACAACCTGGTTCAGTCTGGAGATGAAGAACAGGATCCTAGAGGACAACCTGGTTCAGTCTGGAGATGAAGCCCAGGATCCTAGAGGACAACCTGGTTCAGTCTGGAGATGAAGAACAGGATCCTAGAGGACAACCTGGATGAAGAACAGGAGTCTGAGGACCTGGAAGATGAACAGGATCCTAGAGGACAACCTGGATCAGTCTGCTTTCTACCAGACACTGGGAGATGAAGCACAGGCAAATATATTCTGATTTGTTTAACACTGTTTCTGAGATTTAGAGGACAACATGATGCTGTATGTGAATTTCAGGAGTTTTGATGTCAACTATTATTCTACAATGAAGAAAATACATTGAGACAGTCCATCACTAAGTCTGTAGTGGACCAGAGACATTGAGACAGTCCATCACTAAGTCTGTAGTGGACCAGAGACATTGAGACAGTCCATGGTTAAGTCTGTAGTGGACCAGAGACATTGGAGATGAAGACAGTCCATCACTAAGTCTGTAGATGGACCAGAGACATAGAGACAGTCCATCACTAAGTCTGTAGTGGACCTGGTTCAGTCTGGAGATGAAGAACAAGCCCAGAGATCCTTGAGACAGTCCATCACTAAGTCTGTAGTGGACCAGGACATTGAGACAGTCCATCACTAAGTCTGTAGTGGACCAGAGACATTGAGACAGTCCATCACTAAGTCTGGAGTGGACCAGAGACATTGAGACAGTCCATCACTAAGTCTGTAGTGGACCAGGACCTGGTTCATTGAGACAGTCCATCACTAAGTCTGTAGTGGACCAGAGACATTAGAGGACAGTCCATCACTAAGTCTGTAGTGGACCAGAGACATTAAGACAGTCCATCACCTAAGTCTGTAGTGGACCAGAGACACCTGGTTCAGACAGATCCATCACTAAGTCTGTTCAGTGGACCAGAGACATTAGAGACAACCTGGTCCAGTCTGGAGATAAGTCCTAGAGGACCTGGTTCAGTCTGAGAAGAACAGGATCCTAGAGGACAACCATTGAGACAGTCCATCACTAAAGACAACCTGGTTCAAATGAAGACAACCTGGTTCCAGTCTGGAGATGAAGAACAGTCCAGGACAACCTCAGTCTGGAGTGGACCAGGATCCTTGAGGACAACCATCACTAAGTCTGGAGATGGAACAGGATCCTAGAGGACAACCTGGTTAAGTCTGGAGATGAAGACCAGGATCCTAGAGGACAACCTGGTTAAGTCTGGAGATGGACCAGAGACATTGAGGACAGTCCATCACTAAGTCTGAGATGAAGACCAGGATCATAGAGGACAACCTCACTCAGTCTGGAGATGGACCAGGATCCTAGAGACAACCTGGTTCAGTCTGGAGATGAAGCCCAGGATCCTAGAGGACAACCTGGACAGTTGAGATGAAGTCCATCCTAGAGGACAACCTGGTTCAGTGGACCAGAGATGAAGAACAGGTCCATCAACTGGTTCAGTCTGTAGTGGAACAGAGACATTGGAGAGAGTCCATCACAGTCCTAGATCACCTACCAGTCTGGAGATGAAGAACAGGATATATTGATTTGACAGTCCATCACTAAGTCTGTAGTGGACCAGAGACATAGTTTTGATGTCCTCACTAAGTCTACAATGTATAAAGGATACATTGAGACAGTCCATCACTAAGTCTGTAGTGGACCAGAGACATTGAGACAGTCCATCACTAAGTCTGTAGTGGACCAGAGACATTGAGACAGTCCATCACTAAGTCTGTAGTGGACCAGAGACATTGAGACAGTCCATCACTAAGTCTGTAGTGGACCAGAGACATTGAGACAGTCCATCACTAAGTCTGTAGTGGACCAGAGACATTGAGACAGTCCATCACTAAGTCTGTAGTGACCAGAGACAGACAGTCCATCACTAAGTCTGTAGACATTGAGACAGTCCATCACTAAGTCTGTAGTGGACCAGAGACATTGAGACAGTCCATCACTAAGTCTGTAGTGGACCAGAGACATTAAGACAGTCCATCACTAAGTCTGTAGTGGACCAGCGACATTAAGACAGTCCATCACTAAGTCTGTAGTGGACCAGAGACATTAAGACAGTCCATCACTAAGTCTGTAGTGGACCAGAGACATTGAGACAGTCCATCACTAAGTCTGTAGTTGACCAGAGACATTGAGACAGCCATCACTAAGTCTGTAGTGGACCAGAGACATTGAGACAGTCCATCACTAAGTCTGTAATGGACCAGAGACATTGAGACAGTCCATCACTAAGTCTGTAGTGGACCAGAGACATTAAGACAGTCCATCACTAAGTCTGTAGTGGACCGGAGACATTGAGACAGTCCATCAATAAGTCTGTAGTGGACCAGAGACATTGAGACAGTCCATCACTAAGTCTGTAGTGGACCAGAGACATTGAGACAGTCCATCACTAAGTCTGTAGTGGACCAGAGACATTGAGACAGTCCATCACTAAGTCTGTAGTGGACCAGAGACATTGAGACAGTCCATCACTAAGTCTGTAATGGACCAGAGACATTGAGACAGTCCATCACTAAGTCTGTAGTGGACCAGAGACATTAAGACAGTCCATCACTAAGTCTGTAGTGGACCAGAGACATTGAGACAGTCCATCACTAAGTCTGTAGTGGACCAGAGACATTGAGACAGTCCATCACTAAGTCTGTAGTGGACCAGAGACATTGAGACAGTCCATCACTAAGTCTGTAGTGGACCAGAGACATTGAGACAGTCCATCACTAAGTCTAGTGGACCAGAGACATTGAGACAGTCCATCACTAAGTCTGTAGTGGACCAGAGACATTGAGACAGTCCATCACTAAGTCTGTAGTGGACCAGAGACATTGAGACAGTCCATCACTAAGTCTGTAGTGGACCAGAGACATTGAGACAGTCCATCACTAAGTCTGTAGTGGACCAGAGACATTGAGACAGTCCATCACTAAGTCTGTAGTGGACCAGAGACATTGAGACAGTCCATCACTAAGTCTGTAGTGGACCGGAGACATTGAGACAGTCCATCTATTACGGATACAGTTATCCTGTGTGTGTGTGTATCCTGTGTGTTTCTTTTCTCTCCTTCTCCCCTCACAGGTGAAAACCATCACTCCCCAATCAGTCAACAATCAATCATCAATCCAGAAGACACACCTCCTCCTATTTCCTACCCTATCACAGTTCCTTCCCCATGGTTTAAAAACCCCATCATTTGTTTGCTCTGGAGCAATCTCTAGCTCAATCTCTCTGTAAATGCCATGTCTGTAGGTCTCTGTGTTTCACTCTCGCTTTTTGTCTTAACCTCTCTTTTGTTTAAGCACCTCCATAGCACTTTGTCATCACCTGTGAGTATTGTTTTTGGGTTATGGTGTTTGTTTGTTGCTGGTGGGAAAAGGGGAAACCAAGACAAGTCGCCCATGGGCATACACTACCCGTAGGCGAACTTTGTTAAATACACTAGTTAGAACTGGGCGGACCACCCACTGTATTTTTGGTTAGTTAGCTGTTGTTAAAGTAGGCTAGTCTAGCTTAGGGGTGTTTTTGAATACTTATTGTTTCTTTCCTTGGGTCCAGCTCAGCCCTTTTCCTGCTCCCCCATTACCGTGTGTTTATAAATAAACCTAGAGTTTGACGGTAGATTTCTGTTGTCGTGGTTATTTCGTTCACACTTTTACTTTGTCACAATAATAATTTGCATGAGTTATGTTACGGGTCTCATTACCATCCCCCCTAGACTGTCGGGCCAAAAAGGGATTCGTAACATAAGTGGGGGCTCATCCGGGATCTGTCATAACTGACACCCATGCCGCTCATGTAGATTGTTGTAGTGGTATAGTTCAGTGTTGAGCGTCATAGCTGAAGTAGCATTAGTGTTTGCTATTTTCTTTGGCACTTGTGAAGTAGTGTAAAATGACTACTTTTGATTTGAGATCCTTTTTGGATAACCCTTCGTGGGAGGTTTTTGACAAATGTCGTAGAGTTGATTTAGTGACCTTGGCTGACCATTATTCAGTATCGATTTAGCAGAGTTTAGTTAAGGCGGAGGTTAAACAGCTAGTATTAAATGTATTGTTGGAAGAGCAGGTGCTTGTGTTACCGCTGCCTGAGTCTACTACCCCTGTAGGGGATGTTGCTGCTCCTGTAAGCCCATTGGTGTCTGATAATGAGGCGAGGCTAAAACACCAGCCACATTGTCCCGTTTTGATCCACTCTCCCCACTGTCAAATGGTGATGCCAGGAGGGATGTCCGTTTAGCACAGTTCCAACTGGAGGTGGAAGAGAGCCCAAATTAGGCGAGAGACTCTCCAGTTGGAGATATGTAAAATAGAGGCAGAAAAGAACAGAAACAACGGCATTTGGAGATGTAAAATTGAGGCAGACAGAGAACAAAGGCAGTTGGAGTTCAAAATGCGCCAGATGGAACTGGAGGCAGAGACAGCGAGGCTAGCCTCCGGTCCTACTGTGCCTGTTTGTGAGCCGTCCTCAACTGCTGTGTCCTCAAACACGTTTGACATTAGTAGGCAGATTGCCTTAGTACCTTTGTTCAGAGAGTCAGAGGTTGACTCCTATTTTTGTGTATTTGAGCGTATAGCCGTAGCATTGAAATGGCCTGAAGAGGTATGGTGCCTATTACTTCAGTGTAAATTAACTGGTAAAGCCCAAGAGGTTTTGTCAGCGCTACCTCTGGAGGACAGTTTGAATTATGAAGTGGTCAAAGCTACTGTTCTTCGTGCCTATGAGCTTGTGCCTGAGGCATACCGACAGAGATTTAGGTCTCATAGAAAGTCTTCTAGTAAGACTTATGTGGAATTTGCTAGAGACAAGGGAAATCTGTTTGATAAATGGCATGCTGCTAGTAAGGTAACTGATTTCAACTCTCTCCGGGAGTTAATCTTGTTGGAAGAGTTTAAAAATTGCTTACCCGAACGCATTGTAGTTTACCTAAACGAACAGAAAGTATCCTCCCTGGCAGAAGCGTCTGTGTTGGCAGACGAGTTTGTGTTGACGCACAAGCGTGTGTTTTCGGCTCAAACTGAGAGTAGAGCTACTGAGTTTCCTACCTTTAGCCCTAGTCGGCCAGCAGTAGTATATCAAGCACGCCAGAAGAATGAGCGTCCCTGTTTCTATTGTCATAAAGTAGGACATATGATTAATGATTGCTTCCTGCTTAAACGCAAACAAGGGATGCCTCTTCGTGCCAAGCCACCAACAGGTGTTGCTCTAATTCGTACGGTTGTGAGGTCTGCAACAAAACAGGTGCCTCAGGGTAACTGTAGTTTGAAAGTCTCAGTCCCCGACCGCAGTTATGAACCATTCATTTTCGAGGGTTTTGTGTCCCTAACGAATGACGAAGTGTCTCAGCGACCGGTTAAAATCCATTTAAGTCATTTACATTACATTTAAGTCATTTAGCAGACGCTCTTATCCAGAGCGACTTACAAATTGGTGCTTTCACCTTATGACATCCAGTGGAACAGCCACTTTACAATAGTGCATCTAGGTCTTTTAAGGGGGGGGAAGGATTACTTTATCCTATCCTAGGTATTCCTTAAAGAGGTGGGGTTTCAGGTGTCTCCGGAAGGTGGTGATTGACTCCGCTGTCCTGGCGTCGTGAGGGAGTTTGTTCCACCATTGGGGGGCCAGAGAGCGAACAGTTTTGACTGGGCTGGCGGGAACTGTACTTCCTCAGTGGTAGGGAGGCGAGCAGGCCAGAGGTGGATGAACGCAGTGCCCTTGTTTGGGTGTAGGGCCTGATCAGAGCCTGGAGGTAGTGAGGTGCCGTTCCCCTCACAGCTCCGTAGGCAAGCACCATGGTCTTGTAGCGGATGCGAGCTTCAACTGGAAGCCAGTGGAGAGAGCGGAGGAGGCGGGGTGACGTGAGAGAACTTGGGAAGGTTGAACACCAGACGGGCTGCGGCGTTCTGGATGAGTTGTAGGGGTTTAATGGCACAGGCAGGGAGCCCAGCCAACAGCGAGTTGCAGTAATCCAGACGGGAGATGACAAGTGCCTGGATTAGGACCTGCGCCGCTTCCTGTGTGAGGCAGGGTCGTACTCTGCGGATGTTGTAGAGCATGAACCTACAGGAACGGCCACCGCCTTGATGTTATTTGAGAACGACAGGGTGTTGTCCAGGATCACGCCAGGTTCTTAGCGCTCTGGGACGAGGACACAATGGAGTTGTCAACCGTGATGGCGAGATCATGGAGCGGGCAGTCCTTCCCGGGAGGAAGAGCAGCTCCGTCTTGCCGAGAGTTCAGCTTGAGGTGATGATCCGTCATCCACACTGATATGTCTGCCAGACATGCAGAGATGCGATTCGCCACCTGGTCGTCAGAAGGGAAAGGAGAAGATTAATTGTGTGTCGTCTGCATAGCAATGATAGGAGAGACCATGTGAGGTTATGACAGAGCCAAGTGACTTGGTGTATAGCGAGAATAGGAGAGGGCCTAGAACAGAGCCTGGGGGACACCAGTGGTGAGAGCACGTGGTGAGGAGCGGATTCTCGCCACGCCACCTGGTAGGAGCGACCTGTCAGGTAGGACGCAATCCAAGCGTGGGCCGCGCCGGAGATGCCCAACTCGGAGAGGGTGGAGAGGAGGATCTGATGGTTCACAGTATCGAAGGCAGCCGATAGGTCTAGAAGGATGAGAGCAGAGGAGAGAGAGTTAGCTTTAGCAGTGCGGAGCGCCTCCGTGATACAGAGAAGAGCAGTCTCAGTTGAATGACTAGTCTTGAAACCTGACTGATTTGGATCAAGAAGGTCATTCTGAGAGAGATAGCGGGAGAGCTGGCCAAGGACGGCACGTTCAAGAGTTTTGGAGAGAAAAGAAAGAAGGGATACTGGTCTGTAGTTGTTGACATCGGAGGGATCGAGTGTAGGTTTTTTCAGAAGGGGTGCAGAAGGGGTGCAGAAGGGGTATCTCTAAATCCTTAGAGATACTGGTGCGGCGCAGTCGTTTATATTGTCTGATGTGTTGCCCTTATCTGACGATACATACTGTGGTTCCAGTGTGTTAGTGCAGGGTATTGAAATGGGTTTTGTCGCAGTGCCATTGCACTTTGTGAAAGTACACTCTGAGTTAATCAGTGGAATATTCAGAGTGGGGGTACTCCCTATGTTGCCAGTGAAAGGTGTGACCTTTATAATGGGTAACGATATTGGCGGAGGAAAGGTAGTACCCGTATTGGAAGTATTGGATAAAAGTGACCACTCTCTCTCGAATGAGCTGGCACAGAGTTATCCACATGTGTTCCCCGCTTGTGCTGTCACTCGTGCTCAGGCACTACAAGAGGGTGACGTGATAGATTTGTCGAACACTGTTCTGTTCAAAGAGGTTGATCAAGAAGATGGATTGTGTGATACCTCTGAGAAGCTGATCACCTCTGACAAACAGCCCAGGAAAGAATCAAAGAACGTTGAACTTATTGCTGATGCAATACAGTTACCAGTCACTCGTGAGCAGCTGATTGCTAACCAAAGGTTGACAACAAGCTTGCTAAATGTTTTTCTAGTGTTGTCTCATTGGAAGATGTGAAGAAGAAGAACGTGGCTTACTTCATTGATGGTAATCTCCTCATGCGTAAATGGAAATCCCATGTTGACGCGGATGGAGATTGGAATGCTGTTTACCAAATAGTGATTCCTACAGCCTTTCGACAAAATGTGTTATCCCTTGCTCATGATCACCAGTGGTCTGGTCATTTAGGAATCACAAAAACTTATGATCGGATCCTTCGACATTTCTTTTGGCGGGTTTAAAACAAGATGTGGCTCAGTTCTGTCGGACATGCCACACATGTCAGATAACAGGAAAACCAAATCAGGTTATTCCTCCCGCTCCTCTTTGTCCCATACCTGTCATAGGTGAACCATTCGAGCATGTGGTGGTTGATTGTGTCGGACCGTTACCGAAGACAAAATCGGGTAACCAGTTTTTGTTCTGATAATGTGTTGGCAGATGCTTTGTCTCGTGTGTGAAAATGATTTCTGTATGTTTTGCAAGGATGTTGCTTTGTTGTGAGTATTCATTGAATACTGTAGTATCGCAACCCCTAGGGTTGCTCTTTTAAGTGGGAGTGTTACGGATACAGTTATCCTGTGTGTGTGTGTATCCTGTGTGTTTCTTTTCTCTCCTTCTCCCTCACAGGTGAAAACCATCACTCCCCAATCAGTCAACAATCAATCATCAATCAGAAGACACACCTCCTCCTATTTCCTACCCTATCACAGTTCCTTCCCCATGGTTTAAAAACCCCATCATTTGTTTGCTCTGGAGCAATCTCTAGCTCAATCTCTCTGTAAATGCCATGTCTGTAGGTCTCTGTGTTTCACTCTCGCTTTTTGTCTTAACCTCTCTTTTGTTTAAGCACCTCCATAGCACTTTGTCATCACCTGTGAGTATTGTTTTTGGGTTATGGTGTTTGTTTGTTTGCTGGTGGGAAAGGGAAACCAAGACAAGTCGCCCATGGGCATACACTACCCGTAGGCGAACTTTGTTAAATACACTAGTTAGAACTGGGCGGACCACCCACTGTATTTTTGGTTAGTTAGCTGTTGTTAAAGTAGGCTAGTCTAGCTTAGGGGTGTTTTTGAATACTTATTGTTTCTTTCCTTGGGTCCAGCTCAGCCCCTTTTCCTGCTCCCCCATTACCGTGTGTTTATAAATAAACCTAGAGTTTGACGGTAGATTTCTGTTGTCGTGGTTATTTCGTTCACACTTTTACTTTGTCACAATAATAATTTGCATGAGTTATGTTACGGGTCTCATTACCATCCCCCCTAGACTGTCGGGCCAAAAAGGGATTCGTAACACCATCACTAAGTCTGTAGTGGACCGGAGACATTGAGACAGTCCATCACTAAGTCTGTAGTGGACCGGAGACATTGAGACAGTCCATCACTAAGTCTGTAGTGGACCGGAGACATTGAGACAGTCCATCACTAAGTCTGTAGTGGACCGGAGACATTGAGACAGTCCATCACTAAGTCTGTAGTGGACCGGAGACATTGAGACAGTCCATCACTAAGTCTGTAGTGGACCAGAGACATTAAGACAGTCCATCACTAAGTCTGTAGTGGACCAGAGACATTGAGACAGTCCATCACTAAGTCTGTAGTGGACCGGATACATTGAGGCAGTCCATCACTAAGTCTGTAGTGGACCAGAGACATTGAGACAGTCCATCACTAAGTCTGTAGTGGACCAAAGACATTGAGACAGTCCATCACTAAGTCTGTAGTGGACCGGAGACATTGAGACAGTCCATCACTAAGTCTGTAGTGGACCGGAGACATTGAGACAGTCCATCACTAAGTCTGTAGTGGACCAGAGACATTGAGACAGTCCATCACTAAGTCTGTAGTGGACCAGAGACATTGAGACAGTCCATCACTAAGTCTGTAGTGGACCAGAGACATTGAGACAGTCCATCACTAAGTCTGTAGTGGACCAGAGACATTGAGACAGTCCATCACTAAGTCTGTAGTGGACCAGAGACATTGAGACAGTCCATCACTAAGTCTGTAGTGGACCAGAGACATTGAGACAGTCCATCACTAAGTCTGTAGTGGACCAGAGACATTAAGACAGTCCATCACTAAGTCTGTAGTGGACCAGAGACATTGAGACAGTCCATCACTAAGTCTGTAGTGGACCAGAGACATTGAGACAGTCCATCACTAAGTCTGTAGTGGACCAGAGACATTGAGACAGTCCATCACTAAGTCTGTAGTGGACCAGAGACATTAAGACAGTCCATCACTAAGTCTGTAGTGGACCAGAGACATTGAGACAGTCCATCACTAAGTCTGTAGTGGACCAAAGACATTGAGACAGTCCATCACTAAGTCTGTAGTGGACCAGAGACATTGAGACAGTCCATCACTAAGTCTGTAGTGGACCAGAGACATTGAGACAGTCCATCACTAAGTCTGTAGTGGACCAGAGACATTGAGACAGTCCATCACTAAGTCTGCAGTGGACCAGAGACATTGAGACAGTCCATCACTAAGTCTGTAGTGGACCAGAGACATTGAGACAGTCCATCACTAAGTCTGTAGTGGACCAGAGACATTGAGACAGTCCATCACTAAGTCTGTAGTGGACCAGAGACATTGAGACAGTCCATCACTAAGTCTGTAGTGGACCAGAGACATTGAGACAGTCCATCACTAAGTCTGTAGTGGACCAGAGACATTGAGACAGTCCATCACTAAGTCTGTAGTGGACCAGAGACATTGAGACAGTCCATCACTAAGTCTGTAGTGGACCAGAGACATTGAGACAGTCCATCACTAAGTCTGTAGTGGACCAGAGACATTGAGACAGTCCATCACTAAGTCTGTAGTGGACCAGAGACATTGAGACAGTCCATCACGAAGTCTGTAGTGGACCGGAGACATTGAGACAGTCCATCACTAAGTCTGTAGTGGACCAGAGACATTGATACAGTCCATCACTAAGTCTGTAGTGGACCAGAGACATTGAGACAGTCCATCACTAAGTCTGTAGTGGACCAGAGACATTGAGACAGTCCATCACTAAGTCTAGTGGACCAGAGACATTGAGACAGTCCATCACTAAGTCTGTAGTGGACCAGAGACATTGAGACAGTCCATCACTAAGTCTGTAGTGGACCAGAGACATTGAGACAGTCCATCACTAAGTCTGTAGTGGACCAGAGACATTGAGACAGTCCATCACTAAGTCTGTAGTGGACCAGAGACATTAAGACAGTCCATCACTAAGTCTGTAGTGGACCAGCGACATTAAGACAGTCCATCACTAAGTCTGTAGTGGACCAGAGACATTGAGACAGCCATCACTAAGTCTGTAGTGGACCAGAGACATTGAGACAGTCCATCACTAAGTCTGTAATGGACCAGAGACATTGAGACAGTCCATCACTAAGTCTGTAGTGGACCAGAGACATTAAGACAGTCCATCACTAAGTCTGTAGTGGACCGGAGACATTGAGACAGTCCATCAATAAGTCTGTAGTGGACCAGAGACATTGAGACAGTCCATCACTAAGTCTGTAGTGGACCAGAGACATTGAGACAGTCCATCACTAAGTCTGTAGTGGACCAGAGACATTGAGACAGTCCATCACTAAGTCTGTAGTGGACCAGAGACATTGAGACAGTCCATCACTAAGTCTGTAATGGACCAGAGACATTGAGACAGTCCATCACTAAGTCTGTAGTGGACCAGAGACATTAAGACAGTCCATCACTAAGTCTGTAGTGGACCAGAGACATTGAGACAGTCCATCACTAAGTCTGTAGTGGACCAGAGACATTGAGACAGTCCATCACTAAGTCTGTAGTGGACCAGAGACATTGAGACAGTCCATCACTAAGTCTGTAGTGGACCAGAGACATTGAGACAGTCCATCACTAAGTCTAGTGGACCAGAGACATTGAGACAGTCCATCACTAAGTCTGTAGTGGACCAGAGACATTGAGACAGTCCATCACTAAGTCTGTAGTGGACCAGAGACATTGAGACAGTCCATCACTAAGTCTGTAGTGGACCAGAGACATTGAGACAGTCCATCACTAAGTCTGTAGTGGACCAGAGACATTGAGACAGTCCATCACTAAGTCTGTAGTGGACCGGAGACATTGAGACAGTCCATCTGTTACGGATACAGTTATCCTGTGTGTGTGTGTATCCTGTGTGTTTCTTTTCTCTCCTTCTCCCCTCACAGGTGAAAACCATCACTCCCCAATCAGTCAACAATCAATCATCAATCAGAAGACACACCTCCTCCTATTTCCTACCCTATCACAGTTCCTTCCCCATGGTTTAAAAACCCCATCATTTGTTTGCTCTGGAGCAATCTCTAGCTCAATCTCTCTGTAAATGCCATGTCTGTAGGTCTCTGTGTTTCACTCTCGCTTTTTGTCTTAACCTCTCTTTTGTTTAAGCACCTCCATAGCACTTTGTCATCACCTGTGAGTATTGTTTTTGGGTTATGGTGTTTGTTTGTTTGCTGGTGGGAAAAGGGGGAAACCAAGACAAGTCGCCCATGGGCATACACTACCCGTAGGCGAACTTTGTTAAATACACTAGTTAGAACTGGGCGGACCACCCACTGTATTTTTGGTTAGTTAGCTGTTGTTAAAGTAGGCTAGTCTAGCTTAGGGGTGTTTTTGAATACTTATTGTTTCTTTCCTTGGGTCCAGCTCAGCCCCTTTTCCTGCTCCCCCCATTACCGTGTGTTTATAAATAAACCTAGAGTTTGACGGTAGATTTCTGTTGTCGTGGTTATTTCGTTCACACTTTTACTTTGTCACAATAATAATTTGCATGAGTTATGTTACGGGTCTCATTACCATCCCCCCTAGACTGTCGGGCCAAAAGGGATTAAGTAACATAAGTGGGGGCTCATCCGGGATCTGTCATAACTGACACCCATGCCGCTCATGTAGATTGTTGTAGTGGTATAGTTCAGTGTTGAGCGTCATAGCTGAAGTAGCATTAGTGTTTGCTATTTTCTTTGGCACTTGTGAAGTAGTGTAAAATGACTACTTTTGATTTGAGATCCTTTTTGGATAACCCTTCGTGGGAGGTTTTTGACAAATGTCGTAGAGTTGATTTAGTGACCTTGGCTGACCATTATTCAGTATCGATTCCAGAGTTTAGTTAAGGCGGAGGTTAAACAACTAGTATTAAATGTATTGTTGGAAGAGCAGGTGCTTGTGTTACCGCTGCCTGAGTCTACTACCCCTGTAGGGGATGTTGCTGCTCCTGTAAGCCCATTGGTGTCTGATAATGAGGGCGAGGCTAAAACACCAGCCACATTGTCCGTTTTGATCCACTCTCCCCACTGTCAAATGGTGATGCCAGGAGGGATGTCCGTTTAGCACAGTTCCAACTGGAGGTGGAAGAGAGAGCCCAAATTAGGCGAGAGACTCTCCAGTTGGAGATATGTAAAATAGAGGCAGAAAAAAACGAGAACAACGGCATTTGGAGATGTGTAAAATTGAGGCAGACAGAGAACAAAGGCAGTTGGAGTTCAAAATGCGCCAGATGGAACTGGAGGCAGAGACAGCGAGGCTAGCCTCCGGTCCTACTGTGCCTGTTTGTGAGCCGTCCTCAACTGCTGTGTCCTCAAACACGTTTGACATTAGTAGGCAGATTGCCTTAGTACCTTTGTTCAGAGAGTCAGAGGTTGACTCCTATTTTTGTGTATTTGAGCGTATAGCCGTAGCATTGAAATGGCCTGAAGAGGTATGGTGCCTATTACTTCAGTGTAAATTAACTGGTAAAGCCCAGAGGTTTTGTCAGCGCTACCTCTGGAGGACAGTTTGAATTATGAAGTGGTCAAAGCTACTGTTCTTCGTGCCTATGAGCTTGTGCCTGAGGCATACCGACAGAGATTTAGGTCTCATAGAAAGTCTTCTAGTAAGACTTATGTGGAATTTGCTAGAGACAAGGGAAATCTGTTTGATAAATGGCATGCTGCTAGTAAGGTAACTGATTTCAACTCTCTCCGGGAGTTAATCTTGTTGGAAGAGTTTAAAAATTGCTTGCCCGAACGCATTGTAGTTTACCTAAGCAGAACAGAAAGTATCCTCCCTGGCAGAAGCGTCTGTGTTGGCAGACGAGTTTGTGTTGACGCACAAGCGTGTGTTTTTCGCTCAAACTGAGAGTAGAGCTACTGAGTTTCCTACCTTTAGCCTAGTCGGCCAGCAGTAGTATATCAAGCACGCCAGAAGAATGAGCGTCCCTGTTTCTATTGTCATAAAGTAGGACATATGATTAATGATTGCTTCCTGCTTAAACGCAAACAAGGGATGCCTCTTCGTGCCAAGCCACCAACAGGTGTTGCTCTAATTAAATGCGGTTGTGAGGTCTGCAACAAAACAGGTGCCTCAGGGTAACTGTAGTTTGAAAGTCTCAGTCCCCGACCGCAGTTATGAACCATTCATTTCGAGGGTTTGTGTCCCTAACGAATGACGAAGTGTCTCAGCGACCGGTTAAAATCCTTAGAGATACTGGTGCGGCGCAGTCGTTTATATTGTCTGATGTGTTGCCCTTATCTGACGATACATACTGTGGTTCCAGTGTGTTAGTGCAGGGTATTGAAATGGGTTTTGTCCCAGTGCCATTGCACTTTGTGAAAGTACACTCTGAGTTAATCAGTGGAATATTCAGAGTGGGGGTACTCCCTATGTTGCCAGTGAAAGGTGTGACCTTTATAATGGGTAACGATATTGGCGGAGGAAAGGTAGTACCCGTATTGGAAGTATTGGATAAAAGTGACCACTCTCTCTCGAATGAGCTGGCACAGAGTTATCCACATGTGTTCCCGCTTGTGCTGTCACTCGTGCTCAGGCACTACAAGAGGGTGACGTGATAGATTTGTCGAACACTGTTCTGTTCAAAGAGGTTGATCAAGAAGATGGATTGTGTGATACCTCTGAGAAGCTGATCACCTCTGACAAACAGCCCAGGAAAGAATCAAAGAACGTTGAACTTATTGCTGATGCAATACAGTTACCAGTCACTCGTGAGCAGCTGATTGCTAACCAAAAGGTTGACAACAAGCTTGCTAAATGTTTTTCTAGTGTTGTCTCATTGGAAGATGTGAAGAAGAAGAACGTGGCTTACTTCATTGATGGTAATCTCCTCATGCGTAAATGGAAATCCCATGTTGACGCGGATGGAGATTGGAATGCTGTTTACCAAATAGTGATTCCTACAGCCTTTCGACAAAATGTGTTATCCCTTGCTCATGATCACCAGTGGTCTGGTCATTTAGGAATCACAAAAACTTATGATCGGATCCTTGACATTTCTTTTGGCCGGGTTTAAAACAAGATGTGGCTCAGTTCTGTCGGACATGCCACACATGTCAGATAACAGGAAAACCAAATCAGGTTATTCCTCCCGCTCCTCTTTGTCCCATACCTGTCATAGGTGAACCATTCGAGCATGTGGTGGTTGATTGTGTCGGACCGTTACCGAAGACAAAATCGGGTAACCAGTTTTTGTTCTGATAATGTGTTGGCAGATGCTTTGTCTCGTGTGTGAAAATGATTTCTGTATGTTTTGCAAGGATGTTGCTTTGTTGTGAGTATTCATTGAATACTGTAGTCGCAACCCCTAGGGTTGCTCTTTTAAGGGTGGGAGTGTTACGGATACAGTTATCCTGTGTGTGTGTATCCTGTGTGTTTCTTTTCTCTCCTTCTCCCTCACAGGTGAAAACCATCACTCCCCAATCAGTCAACAATCAATCATCAATCAGAAGACACACCTCCTCCTATTTCCTACCCTATCACAGTTCCTTCCCCATGGTTTAAAAACCCCATCATTTGTTTGCTCTGGAGCAATCTCTAGCTCAATCTCTCTGTAAATGCCATGTCTGTAGGTCTCTGTGTTTCACTCTCGCTTTTTGTCTTAACCTCTCTTTTGTTTAAGCACCTCCATAGCACTTTGTCATCACCTGTGAGTATTGTTTTTGGGTTATGGTGTTTGTTTGTTTGCTGGTGGGAAAAGGGGGAAACCAAGACAAGTCGCCCATGGGCATACACTACCCGTAGGCGAACTTTGTTAAATACACTAGTTAGAACTGGGCGGACCACCCACTGTATTTTTGGTTAGTTAGCTGTTGTTAAAGTAGGCTAGTCTAGCTTAGGGGTGTTTTTGAATACTTATTGTTTCTTTCCTTGGGTCCAGCTCAGCCCCTTTTCCTGCTCCCCCCATTACCGTGTGTTTATAAATAAACCTAGAGTTTGACGGTAGATTTCTGTTGTCGTGGTTATTTCGTTCACACTTTTACTTTGTCACAATAATAATTTGCATGAGTTATGTTACGGGTCTCATTACCATCCCCCCTAGACTGTCGGGCCAAAAAGGGATTCGTAACACCATCACTAAGTCTGTAGTGGACCGGAGACATTGAGACAGTCCATCACTAAGTCTGTAGTGGACCGGAGACATTGAGACAGTCCATCACTAAGTCTGTAGTGGACCGGAGACATTGAGACAGTCCATCACTAAGTCTGTAGTGGACCAGAGACATTGAGACAGTCCATCACTAAGTCTGTAATGGACCAGAGACATTGAGACAGTCCATCACTAAGTCTGTAGTGGACCAGAGACATTAAGACAGTCCATCACTAAGTCTGTAGTGGACCGGAGACATTGAGACAGTCCATCACTAAGTCTGTAGTGGACCAGAGACATTGAGACAGTCCATCACTAAGTCTGTAGTGGACCAGAGACATTGAGACAGTCCATCACTAAGTCTGTAGTGGACCAGAGACATTGAGACAGTCCATCACTAAGTCTGTAGTGGACCAGAGACATTGAGACAGTCCATCACTAAGTCTGTAGTGGACCGGAGACATTGAGACAGTCCATCACTAAGTCTGTAGTGGACCGGAGACATTGAGACAGTCCATCACTAAGTCTGTAGTGGACCGGAGACATTGAGACAGTCCATCACTAAGTCTGTAGTGGACCGGAGACATTGAGACAGTCCATCACTAAGTCTGTAGTGGACCGGAGACATTGAGACAGTCCATCACTAAGTCTGTAGTGGACCGGAGACATTGAGACAGTCCATCACTAAGTCTGTAGTGGACCAGAGACATTAAGACAGTCCATCACTAAGTCTGTAGTGGACCGGATACATTGAGACAGTCCATCACTAAGTCTGTAGTGGACCAGAGACATTGAGACAGTCCATCACTAAGTCTGTAGTGGACCAAAGACATTGAGACAGTCCATCACTAAGTCTGTAGTGGACCGGAGACATTGAGACAGTCCATCACTAAGTCTGTAGTGGACCAGAGACATTGAGACAGTCCATCACTAAGTCTGTAGTGGACCAGAGACATTGAGACAGTCCATCACTAAGTCTGTAGTGGACCAGAGACATTGAGACAGTCCATCACTAAGTCTGTAGTGGACCAGAGACATTGAGACAGTCCATCACTAAGTCTGTAGTGGACCAGAGACATTGAGACAGTCCATCACTAAGTCTGTAGTGGACCAGAGACATTGAGACAGTCCATCACTAAGTCTGTAGTGGACCAGAGACATTGAGACAGTCCATCACTAAGTCTGTAGTGGACCAGAGACATTGAGACAGTCCATCACTAAGTCTGTAGTGGACCAGAGACATTGAGACAGTCCATCACTAAGTCTGTAGTGGACCAGAGACATTGAGACAGTCCATCACTAAGTCTGTAGTGGACCAGAGACATTAAGACAGTCCATCACTAAGTCTGTAGTGGACCAGAGACATTAAGACAGTCCATCACTAAGTCTGTAGTGGACCAGAGACATTAAGACAGTCCATCACTAAGTCTGTAGTGGACCAGAGACATTGAGACAGTCCATCACTAAGTCTGTAGTGGACCGGAGACATTAAAAAGACACATTAAAGCCCCATTTTGCCTCTCAAACCGCTCCATCTCCAGTCCATCACTAATTCTGTAGTGGACCAGAGACATTAAAGCCCCATTTTGCCTCTCAAACCGCTCCATCTCCGGTCTCTAGAGCAGAGGCATCATCTCTGTGTTTAGGAACAACACACTCACAAACATGAAAGACTCAATAAAACGGTTTGACTAAAGGAGAGGAGGAGAGGGGAAGGAAGAGGAGAAGGGAAGGTCCCGCCATCCATTTCAAAATCCCCTCGTATTGGCCAATTTAAACAGACAGATCCGAGAGAGAGAGCGAGAGAAAGAGTGAGAGAGAGAGCGGAAGAGAGAGCATGAGAGCAAGAGAAAGAGAGAGAGCAAGAGAAAGAGAGTGAGCAAGAGAGTGAGAGAGAGAGAGCGAGAGAGAGCAAGAGAAAAGAGAGAGAGCAAGAGAGAGTGAGCAAGAGAGTGAGAGAGAGAGAGAGCAAGAGAGTGAGAGAGAGAGCAAGAGAGTGAGAGAAAGAGCAAGAGAGAGAGAGCAAGAGAGTGAGAGAAAGAGCAAGAGAGAGAGTGAGAGAGAGAGCAAGAGAGTGAGAGAGAGCAGGAGAGTGAGAGAGAGAGCAAGAGAAAGAGCGAGAGAGTGAGAGAGAGAGCAGGAGAGTGAGAGCAAGAGAGCAAGAGAAAAGAGAGTGAGCAAGAGAGTGAGAGTGAGTGAGAGCAAGAGCGAGTGAGAGGGATGAACTGACATAAGCTCTTTTTAAAACAGAAAGAAGTAAAGAGGGTCAGGGTGATTAGGCAGTGGTCTATACCCAGGTTCTCCCCTGGTCTATACCCAGGTTCTCCCCTGGTCTATACCCAGGTTCTCCCCTGGTCTATACCCAGGTTCTCCCCTGGTCTATACCCAGGTTCTCCCCTGGTCTATTCCCAGGTTCTACCCTGGTCTATACCCAGGTTCTCCCCTGGTCTATACCCAGGTTCTCCCCTGGTCTATTCCCAGGTCCTCCCCTGGACTATACCCAGGTTCTCCCCTGGACTATACCCAGGTTTCCCCTGGTCTATACCGAGGTACTCCCTGGTCTATACCCAGGTTCTCCCTGGTCTATACCCATGTTCTCCCCTGGTCTATTCCCAGGTTCTCCCTGGTCTATACCCAGGTTCTCCCCTGGTCTATTCCCAGGTTCTACCCTGGTCTATACCCAGGTTCTACCCTGGTCTATACCCAGGTACTCCCCTGGTCTATTCCCAGGTTCTACCCTGGACAGCTGACACTGCCTAAGACACACAGATCAAGATACCTCCCCAAACATCATAACTACAGAGAGAGGAGAGAAGAGGCCATCCATTTCCATCATAACTACAGAGAGAGGAGAGAAGAGGCCATCCATTTCCATCATAACTACAGAGAGAGGAGAGAAGAGGCCATCCATTTCCATCGTAACTACAGAGAGAGAGAGAAGAGGCCATCCATTTCCATCGTAACTACAGAGAGAGGAGAGAAGAGGCCATCCATTTCCATCATAACTACAGAGAGAGAGAGAAGAGGCCATCCATTTCCCCTCTTCCCTTTTGCCTTTTCTGTTTTACATTCTTTTTTCTCTCAATTAAATGCGTTTTTATTGAAACCATGGTAATCTGGTCTCAGATGAAGTTTCATTGTTTGTTATGTGGAGCCAATGACAGCTTAGTGAGATGGGGATGGGGGGGCATTATTCCTCCTGTTTGGCTTATGAGAAGAGATGGATACGAGAAACAATGACGGTTTGGGGGGGGGGTAAGAGACGAAAATCTGGGAAGGGGACCAACGTTCCTCTATCTGACTAATGTCGAAAAGAGGAAGTAGCACATCGTCTCCCCTATCTCTCTGTTTCTACTGTCTTTGGGAATTGGCTGGCGTTTCTATTTAGCTGGAAGGCAAGCCTAGTGTAGTGGATTAAATAGCATAGAAGTTGCCCCCTTAACCACTGATACTGGGTCAGAATTGTTTTAGTCCCTGTAATGTCACAGTCTGGTTTAACCAAGAAACCCGGTTCCAGGTTCAGATTGAATAGACCCCTCTGTCTATCTGGGATCTATGAGTAGAGATG
>NW_027039993.1:113094-116443 GCF_034236695.1 Oncorhynchus nerka
ACCACCACCATGCTGACCCCAGACCATCACACCACCACCACCACCACCATGCTGACCCCAGACCATCACACCACCACCACCACCACCATGCTGACCCCAGACCATCACACCACCACCACCATGCTGACCCCAGACCATCACACCACCACCACCATGCTGACCCCAGACCATCACACCACCACCACCATGCTGACCCCAGACCATCACCACCACCACCACCATGCTGACCCCAGACCATCACACCACCACCACCATGCTGACCCCAGACCCCACCACCACCATCTGACCCCAGACCATCACACCACCACCACCATGCTGACCCCAGACCATCACACTACCACCACCATGCTGACCCCAGACCATCACCCCAGACCACCACCACCACCACCACCATGCTGACCCCAGACCATCACCACCACCACCACCATGCTGACCCCAGACCATCACACCACCACCACCATGCTGACCCCAGACCATCACACCACCACCACCATGCTGACCCCAGACCATCACACCACCACCACCATGCTGACCCCAGACCATCACACCACCACCACCATGCTGACCCCAGACCATCACACCACCACCACCATGCTGACCCCAGACCATCACACCACCACCACCATGCTGACCCCAGACCATCACAACACCACCACCATGCTGACCCCAGACCATCACCACCACCACCACCATGCTGACCCCAGACCATCACCACCACCACCACCATGCTGACCCCAGACCATCACACCACCACCACCATGCTGACCCCAGACCATCACACCACCACCACCACCTGACCCCATGCATCACACTACCACCACCATGCTGACCCCACCCACCCACCACCACCATGCTGACCCCAGACCATCACACCACCACCACCATGCTGACCCCAGACCATCACACCACCACCATGCTGACCCCAGACCATCACACTACCACCACCATGCTGACCCCAGACCATCACACCACCACCACCATGCTGACCCCAGACCACCACCACCACCACCATGCTGACCCCAGACCATCACACCACCACCACCATGCTGACCCCAGACCATCACACCACCACCACCATGCTGACCCCAGACCATCACACCACCACCACCATGCTGACCCCAGACCATCACACCACCACCACCATGCTGACCCCAGACCATCACACCACCACCACCATGCTGACCCCAGACCATCACACCACCACCACCATGCTGACCCCAGACCATCACACCACCACCCCACCATCACACTGACCCCAGACCAGACCATCACCACCACCACCATGCTGACCCCCAGACCATCACACCACCACCACCATGCTGACCCCAGACCATCACACCACCACCACCATGCTGACCCCAGACCATCACACCACCACCACCATGCTGACCCCAGACCATCACACCACCACCACCATGCTGACCCCAGACCATCACACCACCACCACCATGCTGACCCCAGACCATCACACCACCACCACCATGCTGACCCCAGACCATCACACCACCACCACCATGCTGACCCCATGACCATCACACCACCACCACCATGCTGACCCCAGACCATCACACCACCACCACCATGCTGACCCCAGACCATCACACCACCACCACCATGCTGACCCCAGACCATCACACCACCACCACCATGCTGACCCCAGACCATCACACCACCACCACCATGCTGACCCCAGACCATCACACCACCACCACCATGCTGACCCCAGACCATCACACCACCACCACCATGCTGACCCCAGACCATCACACTACCACCACCATGCTGACTTCCCAGACCATCACACTACCACCACCATGCTGACCCCAGACCATCACACCACCACCACCATGCTGACCCCAGACCATCACACCACCACCACCATGCTGACCCCAGACCATCACACCACCACCACCATGCTGACCCCAGACCATCACACCACCACCACCATGCTGACCCCAGACCATCACACCACCACCACCATGCTGACCCCAGACCATCACACCACCACCACCACCACCACCACCATGCTGACCCCAGACCATCACACCACCACCACCATGCTGACCCCAGACCATCACACCACCACCACCATGCTGACCCCAGACCATCACACCACCACCACCATGCTGACCCCAGACCATCACACCACCACCACCATGCTGACCCCAGACCATCACACCACCACCACCATGCTGACCCCAGACCATCACACCACCACCACCATGCTGACCCCAGACCATCACACTACCACCACCATGCTGACCCCAGACCATCACACCACCACCACCATGCTGACCCCAGACCATCACACCACCACCACCATGCTGACCCCAGACCATCACACCACCACCACCATGCTGACCCCAGACCATCACACCACCACCACCACCATGCTGACCCCAGACCATCACACCACCACCACCATGCTGACCCCAGACCATCACACCACCACCACCATGCTGACCCCAGACCATCACACTACCACCACCATGCTGACCCCAGACCATCACACTACCACCACCACCACCACCACCATGCTGACCCCAGACCATCACACCACCACCACCATGCTGACCCCAGACCATCACACCACCACCACCATGCTGACCCCAGACCATCACACCACCACCACCATGCTGACCCCAGACCATCACACCACCACCACCATGCTGACCCCAGACCATCACACCACCACCACCATGCTGACCCCAGACCATCACACTACCACCACCATGCTGACCCCAGACCATCACACCACCACCACCATGCTGACCCCAGACCATCACACCACCACCACCATGCTGACCCCAGACCATCACACCACCACCACCATGCTGACCCCAGACCATCACACCACCACCACCATGCTGACCCCAGACCATCACACTACCACCACCATGCTGACCCCAGACCATCACACCACCACCACCATGCTGACCCCAGACCATCACACCACCACCACCATGCTGACCCCAGACCATCACACCACCACCACCATGCTGACCCCAGACCATCACACTACCACCACCATGCTGACCCCAGACCATCACACCACCACCACCATGCTGACCCCAGACCATCACACTACCACCACCATGCTGACCCCAGACCATCACACTACCACCACCATGCTGACCCCAGACCATCACACCACCACCACCATGCTGACCCCAGACCATCACACCACCACCACCATGCTGACCCCAGACCATCACACCACCACCACCATGCTGACCCCAGACCATCACACCACCACCACCATGCTGACCCCAGACCATCACACCACCACCACCATGCTGACCCCAGACCATCACACCACCACCACCATGCTGACCCCAGACCATCACAC
>NW_027039993.1:116943-129671 GCF_034236695.1 Oncorhynchus nerka
CCTAACCTTATGGTTGACCTGAATGACTTATGTCTGTTATGTACCTAACCTTATGGTTGACCTGAATGACATATGTCTGTTATGTACCTAACCTTATGGTTGACCTGAATGACATCTGTTATATACCTAACCTTATGGTTGACCTTAATGACATCTGTCTGTTATATACCTAACCTTATGGTTGACCTTAATGACATCTGTCTGTTATATACCTAACCTTATGGTTGACCTGAATGACATCTGTTATATACCTAACCTTATGGTTGACCTGAATGACATCTCTTATATACCTAACCTTATGGTTGACCTGAATGACATCTCTTATATACCTACCCTTATGGTTGACCTGAATGACATCTGTTATGTACCTAACCTTATGGTTGACCTGAATGACATCTGTCTGTTATATACCTAACCTTATGGTTGACCTGAATGACATCTGTCTGTTATATACCTAACCTTATGGTTGACCTGAATGACATCTGTCTGTTATATACCTAACCTTATGGTTGACCTGAATGACATCTGTTATGTACCTAACCTTAATGACATCTGTCTGTTAGGTACCTAACCTTATGGTTGACCTGAACGACATCTGTCTGTTATATACCTAACCTTATGGTTGACCTTAATTACATCTGTTATGTAGTCTATAATACACTCTTAATGACATCTGTTATATAGTCTATAATACACTCTTAATGACCTGTTATGTAGTCTATAATACACTCTTAATGACATCTGTTATGTAGTCTATAATACACTCTTAATGACATCTGTTATGTAGTCTATAATACACTCTTAATGACATCTGTTATGTAGTCTATAATACATTCTTAATGACATCTGTCTGTTATGTAGTCTATAATACACTCTTAATGACATCTGTTATGTAGTCTATAATACATTCTTAATGACATCTGTCTGTTATATAGTCTATAATACACTCTTAATGACATCTGTTATGTAGTCTATAATACCTGAATGACATCTGTCTGTTATATACCTAACCTTATGGTTGACCTGAATGACATATGTTATATACCTAACCTTATGGTTGACCTGAATGACATCTGTTATGTACCTAACCTTAATGACATCTGTCTGTTAGGTACCTAACCTTATGGTTGACCTGAACGACATCTGTCTGTTATATACCTAACCTTATGGTTGACCTTAATTACATCTGTTATGTAGTCTATAATACACTCTTAATGACATCTGTTATATAGTCTATAATACACTCTTAATGACATCTGTTATGTAGTCTATAATACACTCTTAATGACATCTGTTATGTAGTCTATAATACACTCTTAATGACATCTGTTATGTAGTCTATAATACACTCTTAATGACATCTGTTATGTAGTCTATAATACATTCTTAATGACATCTGTCTGTTATATAGTCTATAATACACTCTTAATGACATCTGTTATGTAGTCTATAATACACTCTTAATGACATCTGTTATATAGTCTATAATACACTCTTACTGACATCTGTTATATAGTCTATAATACACTCTTAATGACACCTGTCTGATATGTAGTCTATAATACACTCTTAATGACATCTGTTATGTAGTCTATAATACACTCTTAATGACATCTGTTATGTAGTCTATAATACACTCTTAATGACCTGTTATATAGTCTATAATACACTCTTAATGACACCTGTCTGATATGTAGTCTATAATACACTCTTAATGACATCTGTTATGTAGTCTATAATACACTCTTAATGACACCTGTCTGATATGTAGTCTATAATACACTCTTAATGACATCTGCTATATAGTCTATAATACACTCTTAATGACATATGTTATGTAGTCTATAATACACTCTTAATGACATCTGTTATGTAGTCTATAATACTCAAGTCTTCCTTCTCTTCTCCAACTGTAAACCCCTTGACAGAGCTGTCAGAGCCTGTCTCCTGGCTTTAAACACACACACACACACACACACACACACACACACACACACACACACACACACTGTGTGGGTGGAAATCGCTTCTACACATCTGGCTGACAAGTGTGTTGATTTGGTTAGATACTCCATTGTGAGAGGGGGACTAGCGAACGAGTGCGAGGGAAGATTCCTTTCTTTCTTTGAGCGTTCAGCGTTTAGCCAAGAAGAGAAGCCAACTTGCACGTCTCTTCTCCCTCCTCTCCTCCTCTCCTCTCCTGTTTCTCCGACACAATGGCTGGTGTAGCTGCAGGATCTTTCTCTGTGGTGAAGAGTGGAGGTTTATCTCTCTTCCTCCTCTCCCTGATCCTCTCCTCCTCCTCTCCTACCTCTCTCTCGTCTTGGTTGTCTCGCATCAGGGAAAAGCCTGTTAACTGCAGTGTGTTCCTCTCCTCCCTCTCCTCCCTGTCCCTCTTACTCCTTCTCCTCTCTTTCTCTTTTTCTCTGTCTCTCCCCTTCTCACTGTCTCTCTCTTTCTCTCTCTCTGTCTCTTTTCTCTCTATTGCTCGACTCAATTTCTCTCTATATCAGACCCTCTATCTATCTGTTGACACAGATGTGTAACCTCTTTTTGTGTGTGTGTGTGTGCGTGTGCGTGTGTGTGTGTGTGTGCGTGTGCGTGTGTGTGTATGTGTGTGCGCGTCAGATGAGCCACAGTCCACACTTAGAGGGAGGAACGGGATGTGGTTCCACACTAGGGGACAGACAGACAGGACGAGGATGGACTGACCCAATGGACAGACAACAGGACCAAGTTCACAGGACAGACAGACAGACAGACAGACAGACAGACAGACAGACAGACAGACAGACAGACAGACAGACAGACAGACAGACAGACAGACAGCAGGACCAAGTTCACAGGACAGACAGACAGACAGACAGACAGGACGAGGATGGACTGACCCAATGGACAGCCAACAGGACCTAGTTCACAGGACGGACAGACAGACAGACAGACAGACAGAGACAACAGGACCAAGTTCACAGGACAGACAGACAGGACGAGGATGGACTGACCCAATGGACAGCCAACAGGACCTAGTTCACAGGACAGACAGACAGGACGAGGATGGACCAACCCATTGGACAGCCAACAGGACCTAGTTCACAGGACAGACAGACAGACAGACAGGGCCAACGGGGTCTAGCTCCCAGGACAGACAGACTGGCATCATGGTGTGTGTGTCTGCATCTGTCTGCGCGTGTGTGTCTGTATGAGTGTGTGCTTCTGCGTGCGTGCTTGTGTGTGTGCGTCTGTGTGTGTGCGTGCTCACTTTAGTATTTAAGGCATTCTATTTCATACACATGTATGTACAGTGCCTTCAGAAAGTATTCACACCCCTTGAGTTTGTTAGGATTCAAACAGAAACAGAATGGAGTGAAGAACAAGATCCTAGAGGACAACCTGGTTCAGTCTGGAGATGAAGCCCAGGATCCTAGAGGACAACCTGGTTCAGTCTGGAGATGAAGAACAGGATCCTAGAGGACAACCTGGTTCAGTCTGGAGATGAAGAACAGGATCCTAGAGGACAACCTGGTTCAGTCTGGAGATGAAGAACAGGATCCTAGAGGACAACCTGGTTCAGTCTGGAGATGAAGCCCAGGATCCTAGAGGACAACCTGGTTCAGTCTGGAGATGAAGGACAGGATCCTAGAGGACAACCTGGTTCAGTCTGGAGATGAAGAACAGGATCCTAGAGGACAACCTGGTTCAGTCTGGAGATGAAGAACAGGATCCTAGAGGACAACCTGGTTCAGTCTGGAGATGAAGAACAGGATCCTAGAGGACAACCTGGTTCAGTCTGGAGATGAAGCCCAGGATCCTAGAGGACAACCTGGTTCAGTCTGGAGATGAAGGACAGGATCCTAGAGGACAACCTGGTTCAGTCTGGAGATGAAGAACAGGATCCTAGAGGACAACCTGGTTCAGTCTGGAGATGAAGAACAGGATCCTAGAGGACAACCTGGTTAAGTCTGGAGATGAAGAACAGGATCCTAGAGGACAACCTGGTTCAGTCTGGAGATGAAGCCCAGGATCCTAGAGGACAACCAGGTTCAGTCTGGAGATGAAGCACAGGCAAGATCCTAGAGGACAACCTGGTTAAGTCTGGAGATGAAGCCCAGGATCCTAGAGGACAACCTGGTTAAGTCTGGAGATGAAGCCCAGGATCCTAGAGGACAACCTGGTTCAGTCTGGAGATGAAAAACAGGATCCTAGAGGACAACCTGGTTCAGTCTGGAGATGAAGCCCAGGATCCTAGAGGACAACCTGGATCAGTCTGGAGATGAAGCCCAGGATCCTAGAGGACAACCTGGTTCAGTCTGGAGATGAAGAACAGGATCCTAGAGGACAACCTGGTTCAGTCTGGAGATGAAGAACAGGATCCTAGAGGACAACCTGGTTCAGTCTGGAGATGAAGGACAGGATCCTAGAGGACAACCTGGTTCAGTCTGGAGATGAAGCCCAGGATCCTAGAGGACAACCTGGTTCAGTCTGGAGATGAAGGACAGGATCCTAGAGGACAACCTGGTTCAGTCTGGAGATGAAGAACAGGATCCTAGAGGACAACCTGGTTCAGTCTGGAGATGAATAACAGGATCCTAGAGGACAACCTGGTTCAGTCTGGAGATGAAGAACAGGATCCTAGAGGACAACCTGGTTAAGTCTGGAGATGAAGCCCAGGATCCTAGAGGACAACCAGGTTCAGTCTGGAGATGAAGAACAGGATCCTAGAGGACAACCAGGTTCAGTCTGGAGATGAAGCCCAGGATCCTAGAGGACAACCTGGTTCAGTCTGGAGATGAAGCCCAGGATCCTAGAGGACAACCTGGTTCAGTCTGGAGATGAAGAACAGGATCCTAGAGGACAACCTGGTTCAGTCTGGAGATGAAGAACAGGATCCTAGAGGACAACCTGGTTCAGTCTGGAGATGAAGAACAGGATCCTAGAGGACAACCTGGTTCAGTCTGGAGATGAAGGACAGGACAACCTGGTTCAGTCTGGAGATGAAGGACAGGATCCTAGAGGACAACCTGGTTCAGTCTGGAGATGAAGCCCAGGATCCTAGAGGACAACCTGGTTCAGTCTGGAGATGAAGGACAGGATCCTAGAGGACAACCTGGTTCAGTCTGGAGATGAAGAACAGGATCCTAGAGGACAACCTGGTTCAGTCTGGAGATGAAGAACAGGATCCTAGAGGACAACCTGGTTAAGTCTGGAGATGAAGAACAGGATCCTAGAGGACAACCTGGTTCAGTCTGGAGATGAAGCCCAGGATCCTAGAGGACAACCAGGTTCAGTCTGGAGATGAAGCACAGGCAAGATCCTAGAGGACAACCTGGTTAAGTCTGGAGATGAAGCCCAGGATCCTAGAGGACAACCTGGTTCAGTCTGGAGATGAAAAACAGGATCCTAGAGGACAACCTGGTTCAGTCTGGAGATGAAGCCCAGGATCCTAGAGGACAACCTGGATCAGTCTGGAGATGAAGCCCAGGATCCTAGAGGACAACCTGGTTCAGTCTGGAGATGAAGAACAGGATCCTAGAGGACAACCTGGTTCAGTCTGGAGATGAAGCCCAGGATCCTAGAGGACAACCTGGTTCAGTCTGGAGATGAAGAACAGGATCCTAGAGGACAACCTGGTTCAGTCTGGAGATGAAGAACAGGATCCTAGAGGACAACCTGGATCAGTCTGCTTTCTACCAGACACTGGGAGATGAAGCACAGGCAAATATATTCTGATTTGTTTAACACTGTTTTGGTTACCACATGATGCTGTATGTGTTATTTCATAGTTTTGATGTCTCACTATTATTCTACAATGTATAAAATACATTGAGACAGTCCATCACTAAGTCTGTAGTGGACCAGAGACATTGAGACAGTCCATCACTAAGTCTGTAGTGGACCAGAGACATTGAGACAGTCCATCACTAAGTCTGTAGTGGACCAGAGACATTAAGACAGTCCATCACTAAGTCTGTAGTGGACCAGAGACATTGAGACAGTCCATCACTAAGTCTGTAGTGGACCGGAGACATTGAGACAGTCCATCACTAAGTCTGTAGTGGACCAGAGACATTGAGACAGTCCATCACTAAGTCTGTAGTGGACCAGAGACATTGAGACAGTCCATCACTAAGTCTGTAGTGGACCAGAGACATTGAGACAGTCCATCACTAAGTCTGTAGTGGACCAGAGACATTGAGACAGTCCATCACTAAGTCTGTAGTGGACCAGAGACATTAAGACAGTCCATCACTAAGTCTGTAGTGGACCAGAGACATTAAGACAGTCCATCACTAAGTCTGTAGTGGACCAGAGACATTAAGACAGTCCATCACTAAGTCTGTAGTGGACCAGAGACATTAAGACAGTCCATCACTAAGTCTGTAGTGGACCAGAGACATTGAGACAGTCCATCACTAAGTCTGTAGTGGACCGGAGACATTAAAAAGACACATTAAAGCCCCATTTTGCCTCTCAAACCGCTCCATCTCCAGTCCATCACTAAGTCTGTAGTGGACCAGAGACATTAAAGCCCCATTTTGCCTCTCAAACCGCTCCATCTCCGGTGTCTAGAGCAGAGGCATCATCTCTGTGTTTAGGAACAACACACTCACAAACATGAAAGACTCAATGAAACAGTTTGACTAAAGGAGAGGAGGAGAGGGGAAGGAAGAGGAGAAGGGAAGGAAGAGGAGAAGGGAAGGTCCCGCCATCCATTTCAAAATCCCCTCGTATTGGCCAATTTAAACAGACAGATGCGAGAGAAAGAGTGAGAGAGAGAGAGCGGAAGAGAGAGCATGAGAGCAAGAGAAAGAGAGAGAGCAAGAGAAAGAGAGTGAGCAAGAGAGTGAGAGAGAGAGAGCGAGAGAGAGCAAGAGAGAGAGAGAGAGCAAGAGAAAGAGAGAGAGAGCAAGAGAGAGTGAGCAAGAGAGTGAGAGAGAGAGAGAGCAAGAGAGTGAGAGAGAGAGAGCAAGAGAGTGAGAGAAAGAGCAAGAGAGAGAGAGCAAGAGAGTGAGAGAAAGAGCAAGAGAGAGAGTGAGAGAGAGAGCAAGAGAGTGAGAGAGAGAGCAGGAGAGTGAGAGAGAGAGAGCAAGAGAAAGAGCGAGAGAGCAAGAGAGCAAGAAAAAGAGAGTGAGCAAGAGAGTGAGAGTGAGTGAGAGAGGGATGGACTGACATAAGCTCTTTTTAAAACAGAAAGAAGTAAAGAGGGTCAGGGTGATTAGGCAGTGGTCTATACCCAGGTTCTCCCCTGGTCTATACCCAGGTTCTCCCCTGGTCTATACCCAGGTTCTCCCCTGGTCTATACCCAGGTTCTCCCCTGGTCTATACCCAGGTTCTCCCCTGGTCTATACCCAGGTTCTCCCCTGGTCTATACCCAGGTTCTCCCCTGGTCTATTCCCAGGTTCTCCCCTGGTCTATACCCAGGTTCTCCCCTGGTCTATACCCAGGTTCTCCCCTGGTCTATACCCAGGTTCTCCCCTGGTCTATTCCCAGGTTCTACCCTGGTCTATACCCAGGTTCTCCCCTGGTCTATACCCAGGTTCTCCCCTGGTCTATTCCCAGGTCCTCCCCTGGACTATACCCAGGTTCTCCCCTGGACTATACCCAGGTTCTCCCCTGGTCTATACCGAGGTACTCCCCTGGTCTATACCCAGGTACTCCCCTGGTCTATACCCAGGTTCTCCCCTGGTCTATACCCAGGTTCTCCCCTGGTCTATACCCAGGTACTCCCCTGGTCTATACCCAGGTTCTCCCCTGGTCTATACCCATGTTCTCCCCTGGTCTATTCCCAGGTTCTCCCCTGGTCTATACCCAGGTTCTCCCCTGGTCTATTCCCAGGTTCTACCCTGGTCTATACCCAGGTTCTACCCTGGTCTATACCCAGGTACTCCCCTGGTCTATTCCCAGGTTCTACCCTGGACAGCTGACACTGCCTAAGACACACAGATCAAGATACCTCCCCAAACGTCATAACTACAGAGAGAGGAGAGAAGAGGCCATCCATTTCCATCATAACTACAGAGAGAGGAGAGAAGAGGCCATCCATTTCCATCATAACTACAGAGAGAGGAGAGAAGAGGCCATCCATTTCCATCGTAACTACAGAGAGAGGAGAGAAGAGGCCATCCATTTCCATCGTAACTACAGAGAGAGGAGAGAAGAGGCCATCCATTTCCATCATAACTACAGAGAGAGGAGAGAAGAGGCCATCCATTTCCATCGTAACTACAGAGAGAGGAGAGAAGAGGCCATCCATTTCCATCATAACTACAGAGAGAGGAGAGAAGAGGCCATCCATTTCCCCTCTTCCCTTTTGCCTTTTCTGTTTTACATTCTTTTTTTCTCTCAATTCGTACGTTTTTATTGAAACCATGGTAATCTGGTCTCAGATGAAGTTTCATTGTTTGTTATGTGGAGCCAATGACAGCTTAGTGAGATGGGGATGGGGGGGGCATTATTCCTCCTGTTTGGCTCGGCGAGAAGAGATGGATACAAGAAACAATGACGGTTTGGGGGGGTAAGAGACGGAAATCTGGGAAGGGGACCAACGTTCCTCTATCTGACTAATGTCGAAAAGAGGAAGTAGCACATCGTCTCCCCTATCTCTCTGTTTCTACTGTCTTTGGGAATTGGCTGGCGTTTCTATTTAGCTGGAAGGCAAGCCTAGTGTAGTGGATTAAATAGCATAGAAGTTGCCCCCTTAACCACTGATACTGGGTCAGAATTGTTTTAGTCCCTGTAATGTCACAGTCTGGTTTAACCAAGAAACCCGGTTCCAGGTTCAGATTGAATAGACCCCTCTGTCTATCTGGGATCTATGAGTAGAGATGGAGGCACACAGCCCAGCCCTGAAGGCTGTAGTGTGTCAGCTAAATATCATATCTAAACTTATGGGCAATTCACGATATACAGTATATCTCCATGTTTTAAAAATGTTTTATCTAAATAAATTAAAGGTCAATTAAAGGTCAAATGCAAACAATCAGCAATAACCGAATGAATTCAGAGCTTGTTAAATTATATCTAAGCTGAATATAAGCCTTCCACAACCATAATATATACGGTGGGGAGAACAAGTATTTGATACACTGCCGATTCTGCAGGTTTTCCTACTTACAAAGCATGTAGAGGTCTGTAATTTTTATCATAGGTACACTTCAACTGTGAGAGACGGAATCTAAAAAAATCCAGAAAATCACATTGTATGATTTTTAAGTAATTAATTTGCATTTTATTGCATGACATAAGTATTTGATACATCAGAAAAGCAGAACTTAATATTTGGTACAGAAACCTTTGTTTGCAATTACAGAGATCATACGTTTCCTGTAGTTCTTGACCAGGTTTGCACACACTGCAGCAGGGATTTTGGCCCACTCCTCCATACAGACCTTCTCCAGATCGGGGCTGTCGCTGGGCAATACGGACTTTCAGCTCCCTCCAAATATTTTCTATTGGGTTCAGGTCTGGAGACTGGCTAGGCCACTCCAGGACCTTGAGATGCTTCTTACGGAGCCACTCCTTAGTTGCCCTGGCTGTGTGTTTCGGGTCGTTGTCATGCTGGAAGACCCAGCCACGACCCATCTTCAATGCTTTTACTGAGGGAAGGAGGTTGTTGGCCAAGATCTCGCGATACATGGCCCCATCCATCCTCCCCTCAATACGGTGCAGTCGTGCTGTCCCCTTTGCAGAAAAGCATCCCCAAAGAATGATGTTTCCACCTCCATGCTTCACAGTTGGGATGGTGACCTTGGGGTTGTACTCATCCTTCTTTTTTCCTCCAAACACGGCGAATGGAGTTTAGACCAAAAAGCTCTATTTTTGTCTCATCAGACCACATGACCTTCTCCCATTCCTCCTCTGGATCATCCAGATGGCCATTGGCAAACTTCAGAAGGGCCTGGACATGTGCTGGCTTGAGCAGGGGTACATTGCGTGCGCTGCAGGATTTTAATCCATGACGGCGTAGTGTGTTACTAATGGTTTTCTTTGAGACTGTGTTCCCAGCTCTCTTCAGGTCATTGACAGGTCCTGCCGTGTAGTTCTGGGCTGATTCCTCACCTTCCTCATGATCATTGATGCCCCACGAGGTGAGATCTTGCATGGAGCCCCAGACCGAGGTTGATTGACTGTCATCTTGAACTTCTTCCATTTTCTAATAATTGCGCCAACAGTTGTTGCCTTGTCACCAAGCTGCTTGCCTATTGTCCTGTAGCCCATCCCAGCCGTATGCAGGTCTACAATTTTATCCCTGATGTCCTTACACCCTCTCTGGTCTTGGCCATTGTGGAGAGGTTGGAGTCTGTTTGATTGAGTGTGTGGACAGGTGTCTTTTATGCAGGTAACGAGTTCAAACAGGTGCAGTTAATACAGGTAATGAGTGGAGAACAGGAGGGCTTCTTAAAGAAAAACTAACAGGTCTGTGAGAGCCGTAATTCTTACTGGTTGGTAGGTGATCAAATACTTATGTCATGCAATAAATTGCAAATTAATTACTTAAAAATCATACAATGTGATTTTCTGGATTTTTGTTTTAGATTCCGTCTCACAGTTGAAGTGTACCTATGATAAAAAATTACAGACCTCTACATGCTTTGTAAGTAGGAAAACCTGCAAAATCGTTAGTGTATCAAATACTTGTTCTCCCCACTGTACCTTGGCCATCCAGGATGGTTACTTACTACTGGTAGATACCTTGGCCATCCAGGATGGTTACTTACTACTGGTAGATACCTTGGCCATCCAGGATGGTTACTTACTACTGGTAGATACCTTGGCCATCCAGGATGGTTACTTACTACGAGCAGATACCTTGGCCATTCAGGATGGTTACTTACTACTGGTAGATACCTTGGCCATCCAGGATGGTTACTTACTACTGGTAGATACCTTGGCCATCCAGGATGGTTACTTACTACTGGTAGATACCTTGGCCATCCAGGATGGTTACTTACTACGAGCAGATACCTTGGCCATCCAGGATGGTTACTTACTACGAGCAGATACCTTGGCCATCCAGGATGGTTACTTACTACTGGTAGATACCTTGGCCATCCAGGATGGTTACTTACTACTGGTAGATACCTTGGCCATCCAGGATGGTTACTTACTACTGGTAGATACCTTGGCCATCCAGGATGGTTACTTACTACTGGTAGATACCTTGGCCATCTGCTGGATCCTGTAGATCTCTGTAGATTCAGCCACTTCACTGCTGGATCCTGTAGATCTCTGCACATTCTGATTGTCTCTCTTGTGATTGGTTAATCAGCAGAGCAGGACCGACCAACAGGAGCTGGCCACTGGAGGAGAGAAACACCGGGACCCTGAGCACTGATCAGGCATGACCATGGAGACAAACAGGTGTGTGTGTGTGTGTGTGTGTGTGTGTGTGTGTGTGTGTGTGTGTGTGTGTGTGTGTGTGTGTGTGTGTGTGTGTGTGTGTGTGTGTGTGTGTGTGTGTGTGCGCGTGTGTGTGCGCGTATGTGTGTGTGTGTGCGTGCGTGCGTGTGTGTGTGTGCGTGCGCGCGTATGTGTATGTGTGTGCGTGTGCGTGTGTGTGTGTGCGTGTGTGTGTGTGTGTGTGTGTGTGTGTGTGTGTGTGTGTGCGTGCGTGTGTGTGTGTGTGCATGCGTGCGTGTGCGCGTATGTGTGTGTGTGTGTGTGTGTGTGCGCGCGTGCGCGTGTGTGTGTGCGTGTGTGTGTGTGTGTGTGCACACAGTGCTGTGAAAAAGTATTTGCCTCCTTCCTGATTTCTTATTGTTTTGCACATTTGTCACAATTAAATGTTTCAGATCATCAAACAATTTAAACATTACACAAAGATAACCCTAGTAAACACAAAATGCAGTTAAGTGATGATTTTATTTATTAAGGGAAAAAAGCTATCCAAACCTTCATTACATTTACATTTAAGTCATTTAGCAGACGCTCTTATCCAGAGCGACTTACAAATTGGACACCATACCTACTGTGAAGCATGGGGGTGGAAACATCATGCTTTGGGGCTGTTTTTCTGCAAAGGGACCAGGACGACTGATCCGTGTAAAGGAAAGAATGAATGGGGCCATGTATTGTGAGATTTTGAGTGAAAACCTCCTTACATCAGCAAGGGCATTGAAGATGAAACGTGGCTGGGTCTTTCAGCATGACAATGATCCCAAACACACCGCCCGGGCAATGAAGGAGTGGCTTCGTAAGAAGCATTTCAAGGTCCTGGAGTGGCCTAGCCAGTCTCCAGATCTCAACCCCATAGAAAATCTTTGGAGGGAGTTGAAAGTCCGTGTTGCCCAGCAACAGCCCCAAAACATCACTGCTCTAGAGGAGATCTGCATGGAGGAATGGGCCAAAATACCAGCAACAGTGTGTGAAAACTTACAGAAAACGTTTGATCTCTGTCATTGCCAACAAAGGGTATATAACAAAGTATTGAGATAAACTTTTGTTATTGACCAAATACTTATTTTCCACCATAATTTGCAAACAAATTCATCAAAAATCCTACAATGTGATTTTCTGGATTTTTTTTTCTCATTTTGTCTGTCATAGTTGAAGTGTACCCCCGATGACAACCACAGGCCTCTCATCTTTCTAAGTGGGAGAACTTGCACAATTGGTAGCCGACCAAATACGTCTTTGCCCCACTGTATATATATATATATATAATTACGTAATAAACAATTTAGGCAAGAGGGTTGAGGGTTCTTGATCCTGGATGGGATTGACTGTCTTTG
>NW_027039994.1:0-7500 GCF_034236695.1 Oncorhynchus nerka
AGTGGAGTCTCTGGGTCTCCCTCTAGAGCCTGAGTGGAGTCTCTGGGTCTCCCTCTAGAGCCTGAGTGGAGTCTCTGGGTCTCCCTCTGGAGCCTGAGTGGAGTCTCTGGGTCTCCCTCTGGAGCCTGGAGTGGAGTCTCTGGGTCTCCCTCTGGGGAGCCTGAGTGGAGTCTCTGGGTCTCCTCTGGAGCCTGAGTGGAGTCTCTGGGTCTCCTCTAGAGCCTGGTGGAGTCTCTGGGTCTCCCTCTAGAGCCTGAGTGGAGTCTCTGGGTCTCTGAGTGGAGTCTCTGGGTCTCCCTCTAGAGCCTGAGTGGAGTCTCTGGGTCTCCCTCTGGAGCCTGAGTGGAGTCTCTGGGTCTCCCTCTGGAGCCTGAGTGGAGTCTCTGGGTCTCCCTCTAGAGCCTGAGTGGAGTCTCTGGGTCTCCCTCTGGAGCCTGAGTGGAGTCTCTGGGTCTCCCTCTAGAGCCTGAGTGGAGTCTCTGGGTCTCCCTCTGGAGCCTGAGTGGAGTCTCTGGGTCTCCCTCTGGAGCCTGAGTGGAGTCTCTGGGTCTCCCTCTGGAGCCTGAGTGGAGTCTCTGGGTCTCCCTCTGGAGCCTGAGTGGAGTTAAGGGTCTCTCTCTGGAGCCTGAGTGGAGTTATCTCTGGGTCTCCCTCTGGATCCTGAGTGGAGTCTCTGGGTCTCCCTCTGGAGCCTGAGTGGAGTCTCTGGGTCTCCCTCTGGAGCCTGAGTGGAGTCTCTGCTAACTAGAGGTGACTGGTGTTATAGTAACTACTAACTAGGGGTGACTGGTGTTATGGTAACTACTAACTAGGGGTGACTGGCGTTATAGTAACTACTAACTAGAGGTGACTGGTGTTATAGTAACTACTAACTAGAGGTGACTGGTGTTATAGTAACTACTAACTAGGGGTGACTGGTGTTATAGTAACTAACTAGAGGTGACTGGTGTTATAGTAACTACTAACTAGGGGTGACTGGCGTTATAGTAACTACTAACTAGGGGTGACTGGCGTTATAGTAACTACTAACTAGGGGTGACTGGCGTTATAGTAACTACTAACTAGAGGTGACTGGTGTTATAGTAACTACTAACTAGGGGTGACTGGCGTTATAGTAACTACTAACTAGGGGTGACTGGCGTTATAGTAACTACTAACTAGGGGTGACTGGTGTTATAGTAACTACTAACTAGGGGTGACTGGCGTTATAGTAACTACTAACTAGGGGTGACTGGCGTTATAGTAACTACAAACTAGGGGTGACTGGTGTTATAGTACCTACTAACTAGAGGTGACTGGTGTTATAGTAACTACTAACTAGGGGTGACTGGCATTATAGTAACTACTAACTAGGGGTGACTGGCGTTATGGTAACTACTAACTAGAGGTGACTGGTTCTATAGTAACTACTAACTAGGGGTGACTGGTGTTATAGTAACTACTAACTAGAGGTGACTGACGTTATGGTAACTACTAACTAGAGGTGACTGGTGTTATAGTAACTACTAACTAGAGGTGACTGGTGTTATAGTAACTACTAACTAGGGGTGACTGGTGTTATAGTAACTACTAACTAGAGGTGACTGGCGTTATGGTAACTACTAACTAGAGGTGACTGGTGTTATAGTAACTACTAACTAGGGGTGACTGGTGTTATAGTAACTAACTAGAGGTGACTGGTGTTATAGTAACTACTAACTAGAGGTGACTGGTGTTATAGTAACTACTAACTAGGGGCGACTGGAGTTATAGTAACTACTAACTAGAGGTGACTGGTGTTATAGTAACTACTAACTAGGGGTGACTGGTGTTATAGTAACTACTAACTAGAGGTGACTGGCGTTATGGTAACTACTAACTAGAGGTGACTGGTGTTATAGTAACTACTAACTAGAGGTGACTGGTGTTATAGTAACTACTAACTAGAGGTGACTGGTGTTATAGTAACTACTAACTAGGGGTGACTGGTGTTATGGTAACTACTAACTAGGGGTGACTGGCGTTATAGTAACTACTAACTAGAGGTGACTGGTGTTATAGTAACTACTAACTAGGGGTGACTGGTGTTATAGTAACTACTAACTAGAGGTGACTGGCGTTATGGTAACTACTAACTAGAGGTGACTGGTGTTATAGTAACTACTAACTAGGGGTGACTGGTGTTATAGTAACTAACTAGAGGTGACTGGTGTTATAGTAACTACTAACTAGAGGTGACTGGTGTTATAGTAACTACTAACTAGGGGTGACTGGCGTTATAGTAACTACTAACTAGGGGTGACTGGCGTTATAGTAATTACTAACTAGGGGTGACTGGTGTTATAGTACCTACTAACTAGAGGTGACTGGTGTTATAGTAACTACTAACTAGGGGTGACTGGCATTATAGTAACTACTAACTAGGGGTGACAGGTGTTATAGTACCTACTAACTAGAGGTGACTGGTGTTATAGTAACTACTAACTAGGGGGGTGACGTTATAGTAACTACTAACTAGGGGTGTGCTGTTATGGTAACGGACTCATATTCATGATCGTATCCAAAAATTGACTGTTGATAGTCGGATCGGATGATACTGAAATGTGTGTGTGTGTGTGTGTGTGTGTGTGTGTGTGTGTGTGTGTGTGTGTGTGTGTGTGTGTGTGTGTGTGTGACCTGTGTTTATGAGCAGCGGGTTTGCAATCAGTCAGAATGGGCGTCAGCGTTTAACTATGACTGGTGTTTTCCCCAACACTCGTCCTCACCATGTGATTTAGCATGCGGCAGGCTAACACTCGTTGTGGTTTAGCATAGCGGCAGGCTAACACTCGTCCTCACCATGTGATTTAGCATAGCGGCAGGCTGACACTCGTCCTCACCATGTGATTTAGCATAGCTGCAGGCTAACACTCGTCCTCACCATGTGATTTAGCATAGCGGCAGTGTAACACTCGTCCTCACCATGTGATTTAGCATAGCGGCAGGCTAACACTTTCGTCCTGTGATTTAGCATAGCGGCAGGCTAACACTAGTCCTCACCATGTGATTTAGCATGAGCGGCAGGCTACCACTCGTCCTCACCATGTGATTTAGCATAGCACAGGCTACCACTCATCCTCACCATGTGATTTAGCATAGCGGCAGGCTAACACTAGTCCTCACCATGTGGTTTAGCATAGCGGCAGGCGTTAACACTCGTCCTCACCATGTGATTTAGCATAGCGGCAGGCTAACACTCGCCCCCTCACCATGTGATTTAGCATAGCTGCAGGCTAACACTCCCTCACCATGTGATTTAGCATAGCGGCAGGCTAACACTCGTCCTCACCATGTGATTTAGCATAGCGGCAGGCTAACACTCGTCCTCACCATGTGATTTAGCATAGCGGCAGGCTAACACTAGTCCTCACCATGTGATTTAGCATAGCGGCAGGCTACCACTCGTCCTCACCATGTGATTTAGCATAGCGGCAGGCTACCACTCATCCTCACCATGTGATTTAGCATAGCGGCAGGCTAACACTCGTCCTCACCATGTGATTTAGCATAGCGGCAGGCTAACCCTCGTCCTCACCATGTGATTTAGCATAGCGGCAGGCTAACACTCGTCCTCACCATGTGATTTAGCATAGCGGCAGGCTAACACTCGTCCTCACCATGTGATTTAGCATAGCGGCAGGCTAACACTCGTCCTCACCATGTGATTTAGCATAGCGGCAGGCTAACACTCGTCCTCACCATGTGATTTAGCATAGCGGCAGGCTAACACTCGTCCTCACCATGTGATTTAGCATAGCGGCAGGCTAACACTCGTCCTCACCATGTGATTTAGCATAGCGGCAGGCTAACACTCGTCCTCACCATGTGATTTAGCATAGCGGCAGGCTAACACTCACCATGTGATTTAGCACATTCAGTGAATATATGTCTCCTTGACTGTCTGGACTCAGTGAATATATGTCTCCTTGACTGTCTGGCCCCAGTGAATATATGTCTCCTTGACTGTCTGGACTCAGTGAATATATGTCTCCTTGACTGTCTGGCCTCAGTGAATATATGTATCCTTGACTGTCTGGCCTCAGTGAATATATGTCTCCTTGACTGTCTGGCCTCAGTGAATATATGTCTCCTTGACTGTCTGGCCTCAGTGAATATATGTCTCCTTGACTGTCTGGCCTCAGTGAATATATGTCTCCTTGACTGTCTAGACTCAGTGAATATATGTCTCCTTGACTGTCTGGCCTCAGTGAATATATTTCTCCTTGACTGTCTGGCCTCAGTGAATATATGACTCCTTGACTGTCTGGACTCAGTGAATATATTTCTCCTTGACTGTTTGGCCTCAGTGAATATATGACTCCTTGACTGTCTGGCCTCAGTGAATATATCCTCCTTGACTGTCTGGCCTCAGTGAATATATTCTCCTTGACTGTCTGGCCTCAGTGAATATATACTCCTTGACTGTCTGGCCTCAGTGAATATATGACTCCTTGACTGTCTGGACTCAGTGAATATATGTCTCCTTGACTGTCTGGCCTCAGTGAATATATGGCTCCTTGACTGTCTGGCCTCAGTGAATATATGTCTCCTTGACTGTCTGGACTCAGTGAATATATAAAGCTCCTTGACTGTCTGGCCTCAGTGAATATATTCTCCTTGACTGTCTGGCCTCAGAAAATATATTTCTCCTTGACTGTCTGGCCTCAGTGAATATATATGTCTCCTTGACTGTCTGGCCTCAGTGAATATATTTCTCCTTGACTGTCTGGCCTCAGTGAATATATGTCTCCTTGACTGTCTGGACTCAGTGAATATATTTCTCCTTGATGTCTGGCCTCAGTGAATATATCCTCCTTGATGTCTGGACTCAGTGAATATATGTCTCCTTGACTGTCTGGACTCAGTGAATATATGTCTCCTTGACTGTCTGGCCTCAGTGAATATATACTCCTTGACTGTCTGGCCTCAGTGAATATATATCTCCTTGATGTCTGGACTCTTGAATGGATGTGTGTGTGTGTGTGTGTGTGTGTGTGTGTGTGTTTGTGTGCTGATGAGTAGCCTCGTTTGCGGTGGCTGTTCTGCTTTTCATCGGGGGGGCTCCTTGAGCTGGAGCAAACAAAGAGGAGGTTGGTGTGGAGGCTGGTCCCGGCTGGGGAGTGATGATGGGTGTGGGCCACATTCACAACACACCCCAACCTCCACTGTGGGCCACATCCACAACACACCCCAATCTCCACTGTGGGCCACATCCACAACACACCCCAACCTCCACTGTGGGCCACATTCACAACACACCCCAACCTCCACTGTGGGCCACATTCACAACACACCCCAACCTCCACTGTGGGCCACATTCACAACACACCCCAACCTCCACTGTGGGCCACATTCACAACACACCCCAACCTCCACTGTGGGCCACATTCACAACACACCCCAGCCTCCACTGTGGGCCACATTCACAACATACCCCAGCCTCCACTGTGGGCCACATTCACAACATACCCCAGCCTCCACTGTGGGCCACATTCACAAGACACCCCAGCCTCCACTGTGGGCCATATTCACAACACACCCCAACCTCCACTGTGGGCCACATCCACAACACACCCCAACCTGCACTGTGGGCCATATTCACAACACACCCCAACCTCCACTGTGGGCCACATCCACAACATACCCCAACCTCCACTGTGGGCCACATTCACCACATCTAATGAAAACTGCCTTCTGCTCATAGAAGTCTGCATGATAGCTCTGTCACTCAACCATATGCCATCCCCAGGCCTGCCATCTGCTGATACTGCTGCTAGAACACTGGCTGGTTGGGACTTCCCTCACTCCCGTCCTGGGTCTGGTTGGCCTGGTTGGGCCTCCCTCACTCCCATCCTGGGTCTGGTTGGCCTGGTTGGGCCTCCCTCACTCCCATCCTGGGTCTGGTTGGCCTGGTTGGGCCTCCCTCACTCCCGTCCTGGGTCTGGTTGGCCTGGTTGGGCCTCCCTCACTCCCATCCTGGGTCTGGTTGGCCTGGTTGGGCCTCCCTCACTCCCATCCTGGGTCTGGTTGGCCTGGTTGGGCCTCCCTCACTCCCGTCCTGGGTCTGGTTGGCCTGGTTGGGCCTCCCTCACTCCCGTCCTGGGTCTGGTTGGCCTGGTTGGGCCTCCCTCACTCCCATCCTGGGTCTGGTTGGCCTGGTTGGGCCTCCCTCACTCCCGTCCTGGGTCTGGTTGGCCTGGTTGGGCCTCCCTCACTCCCGTCCTGGGTCTGGTTGCTCTGAGCTGGGACAGCCTCTGTCCTCATTTCCCTTCAGTCTGCAGCCACACCCAACTCCAGCCACAGCTCTCTCTCTCTCTCTCTCTCTCTCTCTCTCTGTGTTTAAATAGGAGATATGGAATTAATTTATGTAAAGTCAGTTAAACAAATCCAGGGGAAAGAGTAGAGGGTCCATTTAGGAGGGAACCAATTTGCATGTGTGTGTTAATCCCCGATCATAACAAGCCTAGCATGCCAACAAGCTGCTGCTCCAACCCTAACCCCACCCCCTCAATGACCCTACAACCAATCAGAATGGAGAAACCTTTGATATAGTGTGGGGTGCTAGGCAGGCTTTGGGCCTTTAGGGAGAGAGTGGCTGGGGTAGGGGGCTGGGGCTCTGGTATGGGGAGAGAGGCTGGGGCTGGGGCTCGGGTATGGGGAGAGTGGCTGGGGTAGGGGCTGGGGCTCTGGTATGGGGAGAGTGGCTGGGGCTCTGGTATGGGGAGAGAGGCTGGGGTAGGGTGCTGGAGCTCTGGTATGGGGAGAGTGGCTGGGGTAGGGTGCTGGGGCTCTGGTATGGGGAGAGTGGCTGGGGTAGGGTGCTGGGGCTCTGGTATGGGGAGAGAGGCTGGGGTAGGGTGCTGGGGCTCTGGTATGGGGAGAGTGGCTGGGGTAGGGTGCTGGGGCTCTGGTATGGGGAGAGTGGCTGGGGTAAAGGGGTTTGAGGTTGGAGCTGGGGCATGTTTGGCCACTATAAATAGTAAATACCGTAGATTACTGACTGCTTGCCTGTGGTGAGAGAATGCTATTGTTGTTTAGTTACATCTCGCACATAATCATATGACAGAGACAAATGAGTAATTTGTTGATTACGATATTAAAGGGCATGTTTTGGTATCATACTCACGGGGTCAGGGGTCAGGTGTTGTATAGGTCACGTAGTTCCTAGGACAGACATCTGCCTAAACATCTCTTATTTATGACAGGGTTTTTAAACAGGCAGGCTGGCTTGCATCCCAAATAGCTCCCTATATCCTATACAGTGCACTACTTTTGACTAGGCTCTATAGAGCTTTACAGACACAGGCTAGGTGGAACCGGCCTCACACTGACCCTCTAGAGAGAGCGACGTATTGCACTACAGAACATTACATCATTTATCTCTATTTCATATGTTATCAATACATCATTTAACTGTATTTCATATGTTATCAATACATAATTTAACTGTATTTCATATGTTATCAATACATCATTTAACTG
>NW_027039994.1:15000-30000 GCF_034236695.1 Oncorhynchus nerka
ACTTTACTGTCATTCTGAGAAACCAGACTTGAGCGTTTCCAATTCCTTCCTCCTATCTATCGCTCTTTTTCTCCACTGGTATGTTGAGGGGAGGGCGGGACCCCTATACCCTATATTGTTTACTACTTTTGACCAGGGCTCCATAAGTAGTGCACTATAATAGGGATTAGGGCTTCATTTAGAACACATGTTGTAGTCTGCGTGGAGACTGATGGCTTCTGTATTGTGTGTTGTTCAGTTACAAACTAGATTTGTCATCGCCGTGACTGAGTACTGTGTCATTTGTGTCAGCGAGCTGGAGTTGATGAAGCCCTGAAATGCTGGGTTGGGCTGACAGCGTTCCAGTTGTCCCAAACTATTATCATGTACTACCAGAACCCCCACTAGATGGACAAATCTAATCCACTTTATGGGAAACTATTATCATGTACAACCAGAACCCCCACTAGATGGACAAATCTAATCCACTTTATGGGAAACTATTATCATGTACAACCAGAACCCCCACTAGATGGACAAATCTAATCAACTTTATGGGAAACTATTTTATTTTATGCCTCTGTATTACGTGTCATTTATTGGAACCAAACACAATGTGTTACTCATCGTACTGGAGAGCTGCAACAGACACTGGAGAGCTGTAACAGACACTGGAGAGCTGTAACAGACACTGGAGAGCTGCAACAGGCACAACAGACACTGGAGAGCTGCAACAGACACCACAGACACTGGAGAGCTGCAACAGACACCACAGACACTGGAGAGCTGCAACAGACACCACAGACACTGGAGAGCTGCAACAGACACTGGAGAGCTGCAACAGACACTGGAGAGCTGTAACAGACACTGGAGAGCTGTAACAGACACAACAGACACTGGAGAGCTGTAACAGACACAACAGACACTGGAGAGCTGTAACAGACACAACAGACACTGGAGAGCTGTAACAGACACTGGAGAGCTGTAACAGACACAACAGACACTGGAGAGCTGTAACAGACACAACAGACACTGGAGAGCTGTAACAGACACTGGAGAGCTGTAACAGACACTGGAGAGCTGTAACAGACACTGGAGAGCTGCAACAGACACTGGAGAGCTGTAACAGACACTGGAGAGCTGTAACAGACACTGGAGAGCTGTAACAGACACAACAGACACTGGAGAGCTGTAACAGACACTGGAGAGCTGTAACAGACACTGTAGAGCTGCAACAGACACTGGAGAGCTGTAACAGACACTGGAGAGCTGTAACAGACACTGTAGAGCTGTAACAGACACTGGAGAGCTGTAACAGACACTGGAGAGCTGCAACAGACACTGGAGAGCTGTAACAGACACTGGAGAGCTGTAACAGACACTGGAGAGCTGCAACAGGCACAACAGACACTGGAGAGCTGCAACAGACACCACAGACACTGGAGAGCTGCAACAGACACCACAGACACTGGAGAGCTGCAACAGACACCACAGACACTGGAGAGCTGCAACAGACACTGGAGAGCTGCAACAGACACTGGAGAGCTGTAACAGACACTGGAGAGCTGTAACAGACACAACAGACACTGGAGAGCTGTAACAGACACAACAGACACTGGAGAGCTGTAACAGACACAACAGACACTGGAGAGCTGTAACAGACACTGGAGAGCTGTAACAGACACAACAGACACTGGAGAGCTGTAACAGACACAACAGACACTGGAGAGCTGTAACAGACACTGGAGAGCTGTAACAGACACTGGAGAGCTGTAACAGACACTGGAGAGCTGCAACAGACACTGGAGAGCTGTAACAGACACTGGAGAGCTGTAACAGACACTGGAGAGCTGTAACAGACACAACAGACACTGGAGAGCTGTAACAGACACTGTAGAGCTGCAACAGACACTGTAGAGCTGCAACAGACACTGGAGAGCTGTAACAGACACTGGAGAGCTGTAACAGACACTGTAGAGCTGTAACAGACACAACATACACTGGAGAGCTGTAACAGACACAACAGACACTGGAGAGCTGTAACAGACACTGGAGAGCTGCAACAGACACTGGAGAGCTGTAACAGACACTGGAGAGCTGCAACAGACACCACAGACACTGGAGAGCTGTAACAGACACAACAGACACTGGAGAGCTGTAACAGACACTGGAGAGCTGCAACAGACACTGGAGAGCTGTAACAGACACTGGAGAGCTGCAACAGACACCACAGACACTGGAGAGCTGTAACAGACACAACAGACACTTGAGAGCTGTAACAGACACTGGAGAGCTGCAACAGACACTGGAGAGCTGTAACAGACACTGGAGAGCTGCAACAGACACCACATACACTGGAGAGCTGTAACAGACACAACAGACACTTGAGAGCTGTAACAGACACAACAGACACTGGAGAGCTGTAACAGACACTGGAGAGCTGCAACAGACACCACAGACACTGGAGAGCTGCAACAGACACAACAGACACTTGAGAGCTGTAACAGACACTGGAGAGCTGCAACAGACACTGGAGAGCTGTAACAGACACTGGAGAGCTGTAACAGGCACTGGAGAGCTGTAACAGACACTGGAGAGCTGTAACAGACACAACAGACACTTGAGAGCTGTAACAGACACTGGAGAGCTGTAACAGACACTGGAGAGCTGTAACAGACACTGGAGAGCTGCAACAGACACTGGAGAGCTGTAACAGACACTGGAGAGCTGTAACAGACACAACAGACACTGGAGAGCTGTAACAGACACAACAGACACTGGAGTGCTGTAACAGACACTGGAGAGCTGTAACAGACACTGGAGAGCTGTAACAGACACTGGAGAGCTGTAACAGACACTGGAGAGCTGTAACAGACACAACAGACACTGGAGAGCTGTAACAGACACAACAGACACTGGAGAGCTGTAACAGACACTGTAGAGCTGTAACAGACACTGTAGAGCTGTAACAGACACAACAGACACTGGAGAGCTGTAACAGACACAACAGACACTGGAGAGCTGTAACAGACACTGGAGAGCTGCAACAGACACAACAGACACTGGAGAGCTGTAACAGACACAACAGACACTGGAGTGCTGTAACAGACACTGGAGAGCTGCAACAGGCACTGGAGAGCTGTAACAGACACTGTAGAGCTGTAACAGACACTGGAGAGCTGTAACAGACACTGTAGAGCTGTAACAGACACAACAGACACTGGAGAGCTGTAACAGACACAACAGACACTGGAGAGCTGCAACAGACACTGGAGAGCTGCAACAGACACTGGAGAGCTGTAACAGACACTGGAGAGCTGCAACAGACACCACAGACACTGGAGAGCTGTAACAGACACAACAGACACTTGAGAGCTGTAACAGACACTGGAGAGCTGTAACAGACACTGTAGAGCTGTAACAGACACTGGAGAGCTGTAACAGACACTGGAGAGCTGCAACAGACACCACAGACACTGGAGAGCTGTAACAGACACAACAGACACTGTAGAGCTGTAACAGACACTGGAGAGCTGTAACAGACACTGGAGAGCTGTAACAGACACCTGAGAGCTGCAACAGACACCACAGACACTGGAGCACTGTAACAGACACTGGAGAGCTGTAACAGACACTGGAGAGCTGTAACAGACACTGGAGAGCTGTAACAGACATAACAGACACTGGAGTGCTGTAACAGACACTGGAGAGCTGTAACAGACACAACAGACACTGGAGAGCTGCAACAGACACTGGAGAGCTGTAACAGACACTGGAGAGCTGCAACAGACACTGGAGAGCTGTAACAGACACTGGAGATCTGCAACAGACACCACAGACACTGGAACGCTGTAACAGACACAACAGACACTGGAGAGCTGTAACAGACACAACAGACACTGGAGAGCTGTAACAGACACTGTAGAGCTGTAACAGACACTGGAGAGCTGTAACAGACACTGGAGAGCTGTAACAGACACTGTAGAGCTGTAACAGACACTGGAGAGCTGCAACAGACACTGGAGTGCTGTAACAGACACTGGAGAGCTGTAACAGACACAACATACACTGGAGAGCTGTAACAGACACAACAGACACTGGAGAGCTGCAACAGACACTGGAGAGCTGTAACAGACACTGGAGAGCTGTAACAGACACTGGAGAGCTGTAACAGACACTGTAGAGCTGTAACAGACACTGGAGAGCTGCAACAGACACTGGAGTGCTGTAACAGACACAACAGACACTGGAGAGCTGTAACAGACACAACAGACACTGGAGAGCTGCAACAGACACTGGAGAGCTGCAACAGACACTGGAGAGCTGTAACAGACACTGGAGAGCTGCAACAGACACTGGAGAGCTGTAACAGACACTGGAGAGCTGCAACAGACACCACAGACACTGGAGAGCTGTAACAGACACAACAGACACTGGAGAGCTGTAACAGACACTGGAGAGCTGCAACAGACACTGGAGAGCTGTAACAGACACTGGAGAGCTGCAACAGACACCACAGACACTGGAGAGCTGTAACAGACACAACAGACACTGGAGAGCTGTAACAGACACTGGAGAGCTGTAACAGACACTGGAGAGCTGTAACAGACACAACAGACACTGGAGAGCTGTAACAGACACTGTAGAGCTGTAACAGACACTGGAGAGCTGTAACAGACACAACAGACACTGGAGAGCTGTAACAGACACAACAGACACTGGAGAGCTGTAACAGACACAACAGACACTGGAGAGCTGTAACAGACACTGGAGAGCTGTAACAGACACAACAGACACTGGAGAGCTGTAACAGACACTGGAGAGCTGTAACAGACACAACAGACACTGGAGAGCTGTAACAGACACTGGAGAGCTGCAACAGACACTGGAGAGCTGCAACAGACACTGGAGAGCTGCAACAGACACTGGAGAGCTGTAACAGACACTGGAGAGCTGTAACAGACACTGGAGAGCTGCAACAGACACTGGAGAGCTGCAACAGACACTGGAGAGCTGTAACAGACACTGGAGAGCTGTAACAGACACTGGAGAGCTGTAACAGGCACAACAGACACTGGAGAGCTGCAACAGACACTGGAGAGCTGTAACAGGCACAACAGACACTGGAGAGCTGCAACAGACACCACAGACACTGGAGAGCTGTAACAGACACAACAGACACTGGAGAGCTGTAACAGACACTGGAGAGCTGTAACAGACACTGGAGAGCTGCAACAGACACTGGAGAGCTACAACAGACACTGGAGAGCTGCAACAGACACTGGAGAGCTGTAACAGACACTGGAGAGCTGCAACAGACACTGGAGAGCTGCAACAGACACTGGAGAGCTGTACCAGGCACAACAGACACTGGAGAGCTGTAACAGACACTGGAGAGCTGTAACAGACACTGGAGAGCTGTAACAGACACTGGAGAGCTGCAACAGACACCACAGACACTGGAGCACTGTAACAGACACTGGAGAGCTGTAACAGACACTGGAGATCTGTAACAGACACCTGAGAGCTGCAACAGACACCACAGACACTGGAGAGCTGTAACAGACACTGGAGAGCTGTAACAGACACTGGAGAGCTGTAACAGACACAACAGACACTGGAGAGCTGTAACAGACACTGGAGAGCTGTAACAGACACTGGAGAGCTGTAACAGACACTGGAGAGCTGCAACAGACACAACAGACACTGGAGAGCTGCAACAGACACTGGAGAGCTGTAACAGACACTGGAGAGCTGTAACAGACACAACAGACACTGGAGCTGTCAATTCTGTCAGATGTCTTTCATAACCCTTTATCATTGAGGTGATTTGGGCATATGTCCCAAATGGCACCCTGTTCCCTATGTAGTGCACTACTTTTGACCATGTCTCATAGGGGTCTGGTCAAAAGTAGTGCACTATATAGGGAATAGGGTGCCATTTGGGGCCTAACCGGTAACACGCCCCAGAATGTAGGCAGCTGTAAAGGGGGCTAGTGGATGGGGGGGGGCGGTAAATCATTTTAAAGTCATTGTTTTACAATGGCCCAGGGTAGGATACTGACGGGGTGGAGATGGAGGTGTGTGTCTGTGTGTATTATGGTGTGTGTGTTGGGGTTTGTGTCTGTATTGTGTGTGTGTGTGTGTGTGTGTGTGTGTGTGTGTGTGTGTGTGTGTGTGTAGAGCGTGGTACAGAGGTTTTGGGAGGGGGCAAAGGGGGATTCAGAGAGAGAGACAGACAGAAAGAGAGAACGGGAGGGAGGGAGGGAGAGAGGGAGAGAGAGAGAGAGAGGTGAGGTAGAAACTGAGCTGCACTTCCTAACCTCCTGCCAATGTATGACCATATTAGAGAGACATATTTCCCTCAGATTACACAGATCCACAAAGAATTCGAAAACAAATCCAATTTTGATCAACTCCCATATCTACTGGGTGAAATTCTACAGTGTTCCATCACAGCAGCAAGATTTGTGACCTTTTGCCGCGAGAAAAGGGCAACCAGTGAAGAACAAACATCATTGTAAATACAACCCATATTTATGCTTGTTTATTTTATCTTGTGTCCTTTAACCATTTGTACATTGTTAAAACACTGTATATATACATAATATGACATTTGTAATGTCTTTATTGTTTTGAGACTTCTCTATGTGTAATGTTTGCTGTTGATTTGGTTGTTTATTTCACTTTATATATTCACTTTGTATGTTGTCTACCTCACTTGCTTTGGCAATGTTAACACATGTTTCCCATGCCAATAAAGCCATTGAATTGAGAGAGAGAGAGAGAGAGAGAGAGAGAGAGAGACAGAGAGAGAGAGAGACAGATAGAGAGAGACAGAGAGAGAGAGAGAGAGAGAGAGAGAGAAGAACAACTAGACAGAAGAATGAGAGGAGATAAAGGGCCAAGAAGCATTAGTGATCTGGCAGAGCCTCAAGCTACACACACACCATTGCCTAGCTATAGCTGCCAACTGTCTTTTCAGGGGGGGGGACTGTGATAATTGTTATTCAGGCCTCCTTAATGAGATGCGCTAGCCGCCCAGTGATGAGAGACAGAAGAGAGAGCTGCCTCTCTTTTGTTATGCTGACTAGGTGCTATTAGAGCTCAGTATTACCATGGTTCTGTTCCATCTAGTCTCCCTCCTATAACCATGGTTCTGTTCCATCTAGTCTCCCTCCTATAACCATGGTTCTGTTCCATGTAGTCTCCTCTCCCTCCTATAACCATGGTTCTGTTCCATGTAATCTCCCCTCCTATAACCATGGTTCTGTTCCATGTAGTCTCCCTCCTATAACCATGGTTCTGTTCCATGTAGTCTCCCCTCCTATAACCATGGTTCTGTTCCATCTAGTCTCCCTCCTATAACCATGGTTCTGTTCCATCTAGTCTCCCTCCTATAACCATGGTTCTGTTCCATGTAGTCTCCCTCCTATAACCATGGTTCTGTTCCATGTAGTCTCCCTCCTATAACCATGGTTCTGTTCCATGTAGTCTCCCTCCTATAACCATGGTTCTGTTCCATGTAGTCTCCCCTCCTATAACCATGGTTCTGTTCCATGTAGTCTCCTCTCCCTCCTATAACCATGGTTCTGTTCCATGTAATCTCCCCTCCTATAACCATGGTTCTGTTCCATGTAGTCTCCCTCCTATAACCATGGTTCTGTTCCATGTAGTCTCCCCTCCTATAACCATGGTTCTGTTCCATGTAGTCTCCCTCCTATAACCATGGTTCTGTTCCATCTAGTCTCCCCTCCCTCCTATAAACATGGTTCTGTTCCATGTAGTCTCCTCTCCCTCCTATAACCATGGTTCTGTTCCATCTCCCCTCCCTCCTATAACCATGGTTCTGTTCCATGTAGTCTCCTCTCCCTCCTATAACCATGGTTCTGTTCCATGTAGTCTCCATCCTATAACCATGGTTCTGTTCCATGTAGTCTCCCTCCTATAACCATGGTTCTGTTCCATTTAGTCTCCCCTCCCTCCTATAACCATGGTTCTGTTCCATGTAGTCTCCTCTCCCTCCTATAACCATGGTTCTGTTCCATCTCCCCTCCCTCCTATAACCATGGTTCTGTTCCATGTAGTCTCCCTCCTATAATCATGGTTCTGTTCCATCTAGTTCCCCTCCTATAACCATGGTTCTGTTCCATGTAGTCTCCCCTCCTATAACCATGGTTCTGTTCCATCTAGTCTCCCCTCCTATAACCATGGTTCTGTTCCATGTAGTCTCCCTCCTATAACCATGGTTCTGTTCCATCTCCCCTCCCTCCTATAACCATGGTTCTGTTCCATGTAGTCTCCCCTCCTATAACCATGGTTCTGTTCCATCTCCCCTCCCTCCTATAACCATGGTTCTGTTCCATGTAGTCTCCCCTCCCTCCTATAACCATGGTTCTGTTCCATGTAGTCTCCCTCCTATAACCATGGTTCTGTTCCATGTAGTCTCCCTCCTATAACCATGGTTCTGTTCCATGTAGTCTCCCCTCCCTCCTATAACCATGGTTCTGTTCCATGTAGTCTCCCCTCCCTCCTATAACCATGGTTCTGTTCCATCTAGTCCCCCTCCTATAACCATGGTTCTGTTCCATGTAGTCTCCCTCCTATAACCATGGTTCTGTTCCATGTAGTCTCCCCTCCCTCCTATAACCATGGTTCTGTTCCATGTAGTCTCCCCTCCTATAACCATGGTTCTGTTCCATCTAGTCTCCCTCCTATAACCATGGTTCTGTTCCATGTAGTCTCCCCTCCTATAACCATGGTTCTGTTCCATCTAGTCTCCCTCCTATAACCATGGTTCTGTTCCATGTAGTCTCCCTCCTATAACCATGGTTCTGTTCCATGTAGTCTCCCTCCTATAACCATGGTTCTGTTCCATGTAGTCTCCCTCCTATAACCATGGTTCTGTTCCATGTAGTCTCCCCTCCCTCCTATAACCATGGTTCTGTTCCATGTAGTCTCCCTCCTATTACCATGGTTCTGTTCCATGTAGTCTCCCCTCCCTCCTATAACCATGGTTCTGTTCCATGTAGTCTCCCTCCTATAACCATGGTTCTGTTCCATGTAGTCTCCCCTCCTATAACCATGGTTCTGTTCCATGTAGTCTCCCTCCTATAACCATGGTTCTGTTCCATGTAGTCTCCCTCCTATTACCATGGTTCTGTTCCATGTAGTCTCCCCTCCCTCCTATAACCATGGTTCTGTTCCATGTAGTCTCCCTCCTATAACCATGGTTCTGTTCCATGTAGTCTCCCCTCCTATAACCATGGTTCTGTTCCATGTAGTCTCCCTCCTATAACCATGGTTCTGTTCCATGTAGTCTCCTCTCCCTCCTATAATCATGGTTCTGTTCCATCTAGTTCCCCTCCTATAACCATGGTTCTGTTCCATGTAGTCTCCCCTCCTATAACCATGGTTCTGTTCCATGTAGTCTCCCTCCTATAACCATGGTTCTGTTCCATCTAGTCCCCCTCCTATAACCATGGTTCTGTTCCATGTAGTCTCCCCTCCTATAACCATGGTTCTGTTCCATCTAGTCCCCCTCCTATAACCATGGTTCTGTTCCATCTAGTCCCCGCAGGGCCAGAACGTGGCTGAGGGGCTGCTGTGTGGATATTCTGCCCCAGCTGGGTTGCTTCACCCCCTTTAACCCCAAACTCAGTCTCTTACACAACCAAAGTTGGCAGGCAGGGCAGGAAGGCTTTTGGTGTGTGGGTGTGTGGGGCGGGCGGGGCGGGTTTCCCTGAAAATCTGTGGTTGTTTAATAGTTGATAGAAATTGAGATTCTGGCCTCTGTGTGGTTATGACACATGGGGGAGGGGGCTGGGAAGGGGGGGGCTGGGTGCGTGAAGCAGGGCTGGGAGAGATGGAGGGAGTGGAGAGATGGATGGAGGGAGTGGGCAGGGCTGGGAGAGATGGATGGAGGGAGTGGAGCAGGGTGGGGAGAGATGGATGGAGGGGAGTGGAGCAGGGCTGGGAGAGATGGATGGAGGGAGTGGAGCATGGCTGGGAGAGATGGATGGAGGGAGTGGAGCAGGGTGGGGAGAGATGGATGGAGGGAGTGGAGCAGGGTGGGGAGAGATGGATGGAGGGAGTGGAGCAGGGCGGGGAGAGATGGAGGGATGGATGGATGGAGTGGAGCAGGGCGGGGAGAGATGGATGGAGGGAGTGGAGCAGGGTGGGGAGAGATGGATGGAGGGAGTGGAGCAGGGTGGGGAGAGATGGATGGAGGGAGTGGAGCAGGTCGGGGAGAGATGGATGGAGGGAGTGGAGCAGGGCGGGAGAGATGGATGGAGGGAGTGGAGCAGGCGGGGAGAGATGGATGAGGGAGTGGAGCAGGGCGGGGAGAGATGGATGGAGGGAGTGGAGCAGGGCGGGGAGAGATGGATGGAGGGAGTGGAGCAGGGCGGGGAGAGATGGATGGAGGGAGTGGAGCAGGGTGGGGAGAGATGGATGGATGGATGGAGGGAGTGGAGCAGGGCTGGGAGAGATGGATGGAGGGAGTGGAGCAGGGCTGGGAGAGATGGATGGAGTGAGTGGAGCAGGGCGGGGAGAGATGGATGGATGGATGGAGGGAGGGAGTGGAGCAGGGCTGGGAGAGATGGATGGGTGGAGGGAGGGAGTGGAGCAGGGCTGGGAGAGATGGATGGATGGATGGAGGGAGTGGAGCAGGGCTGGGAGAGATGGATGGATGGAGGGAGGGAGTGGAGCAGGGCGGGGAGAGATGGATGGATGGAGTAGAGCAGGGTGGGGAGAGATGGATGGATGGATTGAGTAGAGCAGGGCTGGGAGAGATGGATGGATGGAGGGAGGGAGTGGAGCAGGGCGGGGAGAGATGGATGGATGGAGTAGAGCAGGGTGGGGAGAGATGGATGGATGGATGGCGGGAGTGGAGCAGGGCTGGGAGAGATGGATGGAGGGAGTGGAGCAGGGCTGGGAGAGATGGATGGAGGAGTGGAGCAGGGTGGGGAGAGATGGATGGATGGATGGAGGGAGGGGAGGGAGGGAGGGAGGGAGTGAGTGAGTGGAGCAGGGTGGGGAGAGATGGATGGATGGAGTGGAGCAGGGTGGGGGGAGAGATGGATGGATGGAGGGAGGGAGGGAGTGGAGCAGGGTGGGGAGAGATGGATGGATGGATGGAGGGAGGGAGGGAGTGGAGCAGGGTGGGGAGAGATGGATGGAGGGAGGGAGTGGAGCAGGGCGGGGAGAGATGGATGGATGGATGGAGTGGAGCAGGGCTGGGAGCGATGGATGGATGGAGGGAGGGAGTGGAGTAGGGCTGGTAGAGATGGAGTGGAGCAGGGCTGGGAGAGATGGATGGATGGAGGGAGTGGAGCAGGGTGGGGAGAGATGGATGAATGGAGGGAGTGGAGCAGGGTGGGGAGAGATGGAGGGAGTGGAGCAGGGCTGGGAGAGATGGATGGATGGAGGGAGTGGAGCAGGGCTGGGAGCGATGGATGGATGGAGGGAGGGAGTGGAGTAGGGCTGGGAGAGATGGAGTGGAGCAGGGCTGGGAGAGATGGATGGATGGAGGGAGTGGAGCAGGGTGGGGAGAGATGGATGGATGGAGGGAGTGGAGCAGGGCTGGGAGAGATGGATGGATGGAGGGAGGGAGTGGAGCAGGGCTGGGAGAGATGGAGTGGAGCAGGGCTGGGAGAGATGGATGGATGGAGGGAGTGGAGCAGGGTGGGGAGAGATGGATGGATGGAGGGAGTGGAGCAGGGTGGGGAGAGATGGATGGATGGAGGGAGTGGAGCAGGGCTGGGAGAGATGGATGGAGGGAGTGGAGCAGGGCTGGGAGAGATGGAGGGAGTGGAGCAGGGCTGGGAGAGATGGATGGAGTGGAGGGAGTGGAGCAGGACTGGGAGAGATGGATGGAGGGAGTGGAGCAGGACTGGGAGAGATGGATGGAGGGAGTGGAGCAGGACTGGGAGAGATGGATGGAGGGAGTGGAGCAGGGCTGGGAGAGATGTATGGATGGATGGAGTGGAGCAGGGCTGGGAGAGATGGATGGAGTGGAGCAGGGCTGGGAGAGATGGATGGAGGGAGTGGAGCAGGGTGGGGAGAGATGGATGGTGGGAGTGGAGCAGGGTGGGGAGAGATGGATGGAGGGAGTGGAGCAGGGTGGGGAGAGATGGATGGAGGGAGTGGAGCAGGGTGGGGAGAGATGGATGGAGGGAGGGAGTGGAGCAGGGCTGGGAGAGATGGAGGGAGTGGAGCAGGGCGGGGAGAGATGGATGGATGGATGGATGGAGGGAGGGAGTGGAGCAGGGCGGGGAGAGATGGATGGATGGATGGAGTAGAGCAGGGTGGGGAGAGATGGATGGATGGAGGGAGTGGAGCAGGGCTGGGAGAGATGGATGGAGGGAGTGGAGCAGGGCTGGGAGAGATGGATGGAGGGAGTGGAGCAGGGTGGGGAGAGATGGATGGATGGATGGAGGGAGGGAGGGAGGGAGTGGAGCAGGGTGGGGAGAGATGGATGGATGGAGTGGAGCAGGGTGGGGAGAGATGGATGGATGGATGGAGGGAGGGAGGGAGGGAGTGGAGCAGGGTGGGGAGAGATGGATGGATGGATGGATGGTTGGAGGGAGGAGTGGAGCAGGGTGGGGAGAGATGGATGGATGGAGGGAGTGGAGCAGGGCGGGGGAGAGATGGATGGATGGAGGGAGGGAGTGGAGCAGGGCTGGGAGAGATGGATGGATGGAGGGAGTGGAGCAGGGTGGGGAGAGATGGATGGATGGAGGGAGTAGAGAAGGGCTGGGAGAGATGGATGGATGGAGGGAGGGAGTGGAGCAGGGCTGGGAGAGATGGATGGATGGAGGGAGGGAGTGGAGCAGGGCTGGGAGAGATGGATGGATGGATGGAGTGGAGCAGGACTGGGAGAGATGGATGGATGGAGGGAGTGGAGCAGGGCTCGGAGAGATGGAGTGGAGCAGGGCTGGGAGAGATGGATGGAGGGAGTGGAGCAGGGTGGGGAGAGATGGATGGATGGAGGGAGTGGAGCAGGGTGGGGAGAGATGGATGGATGGAGGGAGTGGAGCAGGGCTGGGAGAGATGGATGGAGTGGAGCAGGGCTGGGGAGATGGAGGAGTGGAGCAGGGCTGGGAGAGATGGATGGAGTGGAGCAGGACTGCGAGAGATGGATGGAGGGAGTGGGCAGGACTGGGAGAGATGGATGGAGGGAGTGGAGCAGGACTGGGAGAGATGGATGGAGGGAGTGGAGCAGGGTGGGGAGAGATGGATGGAGGGAGGGAGTGGAGCAGGGCTGGGAGAGATGGATGGATGGAGGGAGTGGAGCAGGGCTGGGAGAGATGGATGGAGGGAGTGGAGCAGGGTGGGGAGAGATGGATGGAGGGAGTGGAGCAGGGCGGGGAGAGATGGATGGATGGAGTTAGTGGAGCAGGGCTGGGAGAGATGGATGGATGGAGGGAGTGGAGCAGGGCTGGGAGAGATGGATGGAGGGAGTGGAGCAGGGTGGGGAGAGATGGATGGATGGAGGGAGTGGAGCAGGGCGGGGAGAGATGGATGGATGGAGGGAGGGAGTGGAGCAGGGCTGGGAGAGATGGATGGATGGAGGGAGTGGAGCAGGGTGGGAGAGATGGATGGATGGAGGGGAGTAGAGAAGGGCTGGGAGAGATGGATGGATGGAGGGAGGGAGTGGAGCAGGGCTGGGAGAGATGGATGGATGGAGGGAGGGAGTGGAGCAGGGCTGGGAGAGATGGATGGATGGATGGAGTGGAGCAGGACTGGGAGAGATGGATGGATGGAGGGAGTGGAGCAGGGCTCGGAGAGATGGAGTGGAGCAGGGCTGGGAGAGATGGATGGAGGGAGTGGAGCAGGGTGGGGAGAGATGGATGGATGGAGGGAGTGGAGCAGGGTGGGGAGAGATGGATGGATGGAGGGAGTGGAGCAGGGCTGGGAGAGATGGATGGAGTGGAGCAGGGCTGGGAGAGATGGAGGGAGTGGAGCAGGGCTGGGAGAGATGGATGGAGTGGAGCAGGACTGCGAGAGATGGATGGAGGGAGTGGAGCAGGACTGGGAGAGATGGATGGAGGGAGTGGAGCAGGACTGGGAGAGATGGATGGAGGGAGTGGAGCAGGGTGGGGAGAGATGGATGGAGGGAGGGAGTGGAGCAGGGCTGGGAGAGATGGATGGATGGAGGGAGTGGAGCAGGGCTGGGAGAGATGGATGGAGGGAGTGGAGCAGGGTGGGGAGAGATGGATGGAGGGAGTGGAGCAGGGCGGGGAGAGATGGATGGATGGAGTTAGTGGAGCAGGGCTGGGAGAGATGGATGGATGGAGGAGTGGAGCAGGGCTGGGAGAGATGGATGGAGGGAGTGGAGCAGGGTGGGGGAGAGATGGATGGAGGGAGTGGAGCAGGGCGGGGAGAGATGGATGGATGGAGGGAGGGAGTGGAGCAGGGCGGGGAGAGATGGATGGATGGAGGGAGTGGAGCAGGGCTGGGAGAGATGGATGGATGGAGGGAGTGGAGCAGGGCTGGGAGAGATGGATGGATGGAGGGAGTGGAGCAGGACTGGGAGAGATGGATGGAGGGAGTGGAGCAGGGTGGAGAGAGATGGATGGATGGAGGGAGTGGAGCAGGGCTGGGAGAGATGGATGGAGGGAGTGGAGCAGGGCTGGGAGAGATGGATGGAGTGGAGCAGGGCTGGGAGAGATGGATGGAGGGAGTGGAGCAGGGCTGGGAGAGATGGAGGGAGTGGAGCAGGGCTGGGAGAGATGGATGGAGGGAGTGGAGCAGGGCTGGGAGAGATGGATGGAGTGGAGGGAGTGGAGCAGGACTGGGAGAGATGGATGGAGGGAGTGGAGCAGGACTGGGAGAGATGGATGGAGGGAGTGGAGCAGGGCTGGGAGAGATGGATGGAGAGGAGCAGGGCTGGGAGAGATGGATGGATGGAGGGAGTGGAGCAGGGCTGGGAGAGATGGATGGATGGAGGGAGTGGAGCAGGGCTGGGAGAGATGGAGGGAGTGGAGCAGGGCTGGGAGAGATGGATGGATGGATGGA